>NW_027616553.1:0-246879 GCF_964187855.1 Myxine glutinosa
AGTGGTTTTTCAACACTAACACAAGTGCGAAAAGTTGTTTTTCAACACTAACACAAGTGCGAAAAGTGGTTTTTCAACACTAACACAAGTGCGAAAAGTGGTTTTTCCACACTAATACAAGTGCAAAAGTGGTTTCCTGCACCAACACAAGTGCAAAAAGTGGTTTTTCAACATTAACACAAGGGCGAAAAGTGGTCTTTCAACACTATCACAAGTGCAAAAAGTGTTTTTTCCACACTAATACAAGTGCAAAAGTGGTTTCCTGCACCAACACATGTGCGAAAAGTGGTTTTTCAACACTAACACAAGTGCGAAAAGTGGTTTTTCAACACCAACACAAGTGCGAAAAGTGGTTTTTCCACACTAATACAAGTGCAAAAGTGGTTTCCTGCACCAACACAAGTGCGAAAAGTGGTTTTTCAACACTAACACAAGTGCGAAAAGTGTTTTTTCCACACTAATACAAGTGCAAAAGTGGTTTCCTGCACCAACACAAGTGCGAAAAGTGGTTTTTCAACACTAACACAAGTGCGAAAAGTTGTTTTTCAACACTAACACAAGTGCGAAAAGTGGTTTTTCAACACTAACACAAGTGCGAAAAGTGGTTTTTCCACACTAATACAAGTGCAAAAGTGGTTTCCTGCACCAACACAAGTGCGAAAAGTGGTTTTTCAACACTAACACAAGGGCGAAAAGTGGTTTTTCAACACTATCACAAGTGCAAAAAGTGTTTTTTCCACACTAATACAAGTGCAAAAGTGGTTTCCTGCACCAACACAAGTGCGAAAAGTGGTTTTTCAACACTAACACAAGTGCGAAAAATGGTTTTTCAACACCAACACAAGTGCAAAAAGTGTTTTTTCCACACTAATACAAGTGCAAAAGTGATTTCCTGCACCAACACAAGTGCGAAAAGTGGTTTTTCAACACTAACACAAGTGCGAAAAGTGGTTTTTCAACACTAACACAAGTGCGAAAAGTGGTTTTTCAACACTAACACAAGTGCGAAAAGTGTTTTTTCCACACTAATACAAGTGCAAAAGTGGTTTCCTGCACCAACACAAGTGCGAAAAGTGGTTTTACAACACTAACACAAGTGCAAAAAGTGGCGTTTCAACACTAACACAAGTGCGAAAAGTGGTTTTTCCACACTAATACAAGTGCAAAAGTGGTTTCCTGCACCAACACAAGTGCGAAAAGTGTTTTTTCAACACTAACACAAGTGCGAAAAGTGGTTTTTCAACACTAACACAAGTGCGAAAAGTGGTTTTTCAACACTAACACAAGTGCGAAAAGTGTTTTTTCCACACTAATACAAGTGCAAAAGTGGTTTCCTGCACCAACACAAGTGCGAAAAGTGGTTTTTCAACACTAACACAAGTGCGAAAAGTGGTTTTTCAACACTAACACAAGTGCGAAAAGTGTTTTTTCCACACTAACACAAGTGCAAAAGTGGTTTCCTGCACCAACACAAGTGCGAAAAGTGGTTTTTCAACACTAACACAAGTGCGAAAACTGGTTTTTCAACACTAACACAAGTGCGAAAACTGGTTTTTCAACACTAACACAAGTGCGAAAAGTGGTTTTTCCACACTAATACAAGTGCAAAAGTGGTTTCCTGCACCAACACAACTGCGAAAAGTGGTTTTTCAACACTAACACAAGTGCGAAAATTGGTTTTTCAACACTAACACAAGTGCGAAAAGTGGTTTTTCCACACTAATGCAAGTGCAAAAGTGGTTTCCTGCACCAACACAAGTGCGAAAAGTGGTTTTTCAACACTAACACAAGTGCGAAAAGTGGTTTTTCAACACTATCACAAGTGCAAAAAGTGTTTTTTCCACACTAATACAAGTGCAAAAGTGGTTTCCTGCACCAACACAAGTGCGAAAAGTGGTTTTTCAACACTAACACAAGTGCGAAAAGTGGTTTTTCAACACTAACACAAGTGCAAAAAGTGGTTTTTCAACATTAACACAAGTGTGAAAAGTGGTTTTTCAACACTAACACAAGTGCAAAAAGTGGTTTTTCCACAATAATACAAGTGCAAAAGTGGTTTCCTGCACCAACACAAGTGCGAAAAGTGGTTTTACAACACTAACACAAGTGCGAAAAGTGGCTTTTCAACACTAACACAAGTTCGAAAAGTGGTTTTTCAACACTATCACAAGTGCAAAAAGTGTTTTTTCCACACTAATACAAGTGCAAAAGTGATTTCCTGCACCAACACAAGTGCGAAAAGTGGTTTTTCAACACTAACACAAGTGCGAAAAGTGGTTTTTCAACACTAACACAAGTGCGAAAAGTGTTTTTTCCACACTAATACAAGTGCAAAAGTGGTTTCCTGCACCAACACAAGTGCGAAAAGTAGTTTTTCAACACTAACACAAGTGCGAAAAGTGTTTTTTCAACACTAACACAAGTGCGAAAAGTGTTTTTTCCACACTAATACAAGTGCAAAAGTGGTTTCCTGCACCAACACAAGTGCGAAAAGTGGTTTTTCAACACTAACACAAGTGCGAAAAGTGGTTTTTCAACACTAACACAAGTGCGAAAAGTGTTTTTTCCACACTAATACAAGTGCAAAAGTGGTGACCTGCACCAAGACAAGTGCGAAAAGTGTTTTTTCAACACTAACACAAGTGCGAAAAGTGGTTTTTCAACACTAACATAAGTGCGAAAAGTGGTTTTTCAACACTAACACAAGTGCGAAAAGTGGTTTTTCCACACTAATACAAGTGCAAAAGTGGTTTCCTGCACCAACACAAGTGCGAAAAGTGGTTTTTCAACACTAACACAAGTGCGAAAAGTGGTTTTTCAACACTATCACAAGTGCAAAAAGTGTTTTTTCCACACTAATACAAGTGCAAAAGTGGTTTTGTGCACCAACACAAGTGCGAAAAGTGGTTTTTCAACACTAACACAAGTGCGAAAAGTGGTTTTTCAACACTAACACAAGTGCGAAAAGTGTTTTTTTCCACACTAATACAAGTGGAAAAGTGGTTTCCTGCACCAACACAAGTGCGAAAAGTGGTTTTTCAACACTAACACAAGTGCGATAAGTGGTTTTTCAACACTAACACAAGTGCGAAAAGTGGTTTTTCAACACTAACACAAGTGCGAAAAGTGGTTTTTCCACACTAATACAAGTGCAAAAGTGGTTTCCTGCACCAACACAAGTGCGAAAAGTGGTTTTTCAACACTAACACAAGTTCGAAAAGTGGTTTTTCAACACTATCACAAGTGCAAAAAGTGTTTTTTCCACACTAATACAAGTGGAAAAGTGGTTTCCTGCACCAACACAAGTGTGAAAAGTGGTTTTTCAACACTAACACAAGTGCGAAAAGTGGTTTTTCAACACTAACACAAGTGAGAAAAGTGGTCTTTCAACACTATCACAAGTGCAAAAAGTGTTTTTTCCACACTAATACAAGTGCAAAAGTGGTTTCCTGCACCAACACATGTGCGAAAAGTGGTTTTTCAACACTAACACAAGTGCGAAAAGTGGTTTTTCAACACCAACACAAGTGCGAAAAGTGGTTTTTCCACACTAATACAAGTGCAAAAGTGGTTTCCTGCACCAACACAAGTGCGAAAAGTGGTTTTTCAACACTAACACAAGTGCGAAAAGTGTTTTTTCCACACTAATACAAGTGCAAAAGTGGTTTCCTGCACCAACACAAGTGCGAAAAGTGGTTTTTCAATACTAACACAAGTGCGAAAAGTTGTTTTTCAACACTAACACAAGTGCGAAAAGTGGTTTTTCAACACTAACACAAGTGCGAAAAGTGGTTTTTCCACACTAATACAAGTGCAAAAGTGGTTTCCTGCACCAACACAAGTGCGAAAAGTGGTTTTTCAACACTAACACAAGTGCGAAAAGTGTTTTTTTCCACACTAATACAAGTGCAAAAGTGGTTTCCTGCACCAACACAAGTGCGAAAAGTGGTTTTTCAACACTAACACAAGTGCGATAAGTGGTTTTTCAACACTAACACAAGTGCGAAAAGTGGTTTTTCAACACTAACACAAGTGCGAAAAGTGGTTTTTCCACACTAATACAAGTGCAAAAGTGGTTTCCTGCACCAACACAAGTGCGAAAAGTGGTTTTTCAACACTAACACAAGTTCGAAAAGTGGTTTTTCAACACTATCACAAGTGCAAAAAGTGTTTTTTCCACACTAATACAAGTGGAAAAGTGGTTTCCTGCACCAACACAAGTGTGAAAAGTGATTTTTCAACACTAACACAAGTGCGAAAAGTGGTTTTTCAACACTAACACAAGTGAGAAAAGTGGTCTTTCAACACTATCACAAGTGCAAAAAGTGTTTTTTCCACACTAATACAAGTGCAAAAGTGGTTTCCTGCACCAACACATGTGCGAAAAGTGGTTTTTCAACACTAACACAAGTGCGAAAAGTGGTTTTTCAACACCAACACAAGTGCGAAAAGTGGTTTTTCCACACTAATACAAGTGCAAAAGTGGTTTCCTGCACCAACACAAGTGCGAAAAGTGGTTTTTCAACAGTAACACAAGTGCGAAAAGTGTTTTTTCCACACTAATACAAGTGCAAAAGTGGTTTCCTGCACCAACACAAGTGCGAAAAGTGGTTTTTCAACACTAACACAAGTGCGAAAAGTTGTTTTTCAACACTAACACAAGTGCGAAAAGTGGTTTTTCAACACTAACACAAGTGCGAAAAGTGGTTTTTCCACACTAATACAAGTGCAAAAGTGGTTTCCTGCACCAACACAAGTGCGAAAAGTGGTTTTTCAACATTAACACAAGGGCGAAAAGTGGTCTTTCAACACTATCACAAGTGCAAAAAGTGTTTTTTCCACACTAATACAAGTGCAAAAGTGGTTTCCTGCACCAACACATGTGCGAAAAGTGGTTTTTCAACACTAACACAAGTGCGAAAAGTGGTTTTTCAACACCAACACAAGTGCGAAAAGTGGTTTTTCCACACTAATACAAGTGCAAAAGTGGTTTCCTGCACCAACACAAGTGCGAAAAGTGGTTTTTCAACACTAACACAAGTGCAAAAAGTTGTTTTTCAACACTAACACAAGTGCGAAAAGTGGTTTTTCAACACTAACACAAGTGCGAAAAGTGGTTTTTCCACACTAATACAAGTGCAAAAGTGGTTTCCTGCACCAACACAAGTGCGAAAAGTGGTTTTTCTTAACACAAGGGCGAAAAGTGGTTTTTCAACACTATCACAAGTGCAAAAAGTGTTTTTTCCACACTAATACAAGTGCAAAAGTGGTTTCCTGCACCAACACAAGTGCGAAAAGTGGTTTTTCAACACTAACACAAGTGCGAAAAATGGTTTTTCAACACTAACACAAGTGCAAAAAGTGTTTTTTCCACACTAATACAAGTGCAAAAGTGATTTCCTGCACCAACACAAGTGCGAAAAGTGGTTTTTCAACACTAACACAAGTGCGAAAAGTGGTTTTTCAACACTAACACAAGTGCGAAAAGTGGTTTTTCAACACTAACACAAGTGCGAAAAGTGTTTTTTCCACACTAATACAAGTGCAAAAGTGGTTTCCTGCACCAACACAAGTGCGAAAAGTGGTTTTACAACACTAACACAAGTGCAAAAAGTGGCGTTTCAACACTAACACAAGTGCAAAAAGTAGTTTTTCCACACTAATACAAGTGCAAAAGTGGTTTCCTGCACCAACACAAGTGCGAAAAGTGTTTTTTCAACACTAACACAAGTGCGAAAAGTGGTTTTTCAACACTAACACAAGTGCGAAAAGTGGTTTTTCAACACTAACACAAGTGCGAAAAGTGTTTTTTCCACACTAATACAAGTGCAAAAGTGGTTTCCTGCACCAACACAAGTGCGAAAAGTGGTTTTTCAACACTAACACAAGTGCGAAAAGTGGTTTTTCAACACTAACACAAGTGCGAAAAGTGTTTTTTCCACACTAATACAAGTGCAAAAGTGGTTTCCTGCACCAACACAAGTGCGAAAAGTGGTTTTTCAACACTAACACAAGTGCGAAAACTGGTTTTTCAACACTAACACAAGTGCGAAAACTGGTTTTTCAACACTAACACAAGTGTGAAAAGTGGTTTTTCCACACTAATACAAGTGCAAAAGTGGTTTCCTGCACCAACACAACTGCGAAAAGTGGTTTTTCAACACTAACACAAGTGCGAAAATTGGTTTTTCAACACTAACACAAGTGCGAAAAGTGGTTTTTCCACACTAATGCAAGTGCAAAAGTGGTTTCCTGCACCAACACAAGTGCGAAAAGTGGTTTTTCAACACTAACACAAGTGCGAAAAGTGGTTTTTCAACACTATCACAAGTGCAAAAAGTGTTTTTTCCACACTAATACAAGTGCAAAAGTGGTTTCCTGCACCAACACAAGTGCGAAAAGTGGTTTTTCAACACTAACACAAGTGCGAAAAGTGGTTTTTCAACACTAACACAAGTGCAAAAAGTGGTTTTTCAACATTAACACAAGTGTGAAAAGTGGTTTTTCAACACTAACACAAGTGCAAAAAGTGGTTTTTCCACAATAATACAAGTGCAAAAGTGGTTTCCTGCACCAACACAAGTGCGAAAAGTGGTTTTACAACACTAACACAAGTGCGAAAAGTGGCTTTTCAACACTAACACAAGTGCGAAAAGTGTTTTCTCCACACTAATACAAGTGGAAAAGTGGTTTCCTGCACCAACACTAGTGTGAAAAGTGGTTTTACAACACTAACACAAGTGCGAAAAGTGGCTTTTCAACACTAACACAAGTGCAAAAAGTGTTTTTTCCACACTAATACAAGTGCAAAAGTGGTTTCCTGCACCAGTACAAGTGCAAAAAGCGGTTTTTCAGCACTAACACAAGTGCGAAAAGTGTTTTTTCCACACTAATACAAGTGCAAAAGTGGTTTCCTGCACCAACACAAGTGCGAAATGTGGTTTTTCAACACTAACACAAGTGCGATAAGTGGTTTTTCAACACTAACACAAGTGCGAAAAGTGGTTTTTCAACAATAACACAAGTGCGAAAAGTGGTTTTTCCACACTAATACAAGTGCAAAAGTGGTTTCCTGCACCAACACATGTGCGAAAAGTGGTTTTTCAACACTAACACAAGTGCGAAAAGTGGTTTTTCAACACTAACACAAGTGCGAAAAGTGGTTTTTCCACACTAATACAAGTGCAAAAGTGGTTTCCTGCACCAAAACAAGTGCGAAAAGTGGTTTTTCAACACTAACACAAGTGCGAAAAGTGGTTTTTCAACACTAACACAAGTGCGAAAAGTGGTTTTTCAACACTATCACAAGTGCAAAAAGTGTTTTTTCCACACTAACACAAGTGCGAAAAGTGGTTTTTCAACACTAACACAAGTGCGAAAAGTGGTTTTTCAACACTAACACAAGTGCGAAAAGTGGTTTTTCAACACTAACACAAGTGCGAAAAGTGTTTTTTCCACACTAATACAAGTGCAAAAGTGGTTTCCTGCACCAACACAAGTGCGAAAAGTGGTTTTTCAACACTAACACAAGTGCGAAAAGTTGTTTTTCAACACTAACACAAGTGCGAAAAGTGGTTTTTCAACACTAACACAAGTGCGAAAAGTGGTTTTTCCACACTAATACAAGTGCAAAAGTGGTTTCCTGCACCAACACAAGTGCGAAAAGTGGTTTTTCAACACTAACACAAGGGCGAAAAGTGGTTTTTCAACACTATCACAAGTGCAAAAAGTGTTTTTTCCACACTAATACAAGTGCAAAAGTGGTTTCCTGCACCAACACAAGTGCGAAAAGTGGTTTTTCAACACTAACACAAGTGCGAAAAATGACTTTTCAACACTAACACAAGTGCAAAAAGTGTTTTTTCCACACTAATACAAGTGCAAAAGTGATTTCCTGCACCAACACAAGTGCGAAAAGTGGTTTTTCAACACTAACACAAGTGCGAAAAGTGGTTTTTCAACACTAACACAAGTGCGAAAAGTGGTTTTTCAACACTAACACAAGTGCGAAAAGTGTTTTTTCCACACTAATACAAGTGCAAAAGTGGTTTCCTGCACCAACACAAGTGCGAAAAGTGGTTTTACAACACTAACACAAGTGCAAAAAGTGGCGTTTCAACACTAACACAAGTGCGAAAAGTGGTTTTTCCACACTAATACAAGTGCAAAAGTGGTTTCCTGCACCAACACAAGTGCGAAAAGTGTTTTTTCAACACTAACACAAGTGCGAAAAGTGGTTTTTCAACACTAACACAAGTGCGAAAAGTGGTTTTTCAACACTAACACAAGTGCGAAAAGTGTTTTTTCCACACTAATACAAGTGCAAAAGTGGTTTCCTGCACCAACACAAGTGCGAAAAGTGGTTTTTCAACACTAACACAAGTGCGAAAAGTGGTTTTTCAACACTAACACAAGTGCGAAAAGTGTTTTTTCCACACTAATACAAGTGCAAAAGTCGTTTCCTGCACCAACACAAGTGCGAAAAGTGGTTTTTCAACACTAACACAAGTGCGAAAACTGGTTTTTCAACACTAACACAAGTGCGAAAACTGGTTTTTCAACACTAACACAAGTGCGAAAAGTGGTTTTTCCACACTAATACAAGTGCAAAAGTGGTTTCCTGCACCAACACAACTGCGAAAAGTGGTTTTTCAACACTAACACAAGTGCGAAAATTGGTTTTTCAACACTAACACAAGTGCGAAAAGTGGTTTTTCCACACTAATGCAAGTGCAAAAGTGGTTTCCTGCACCAACACAAGTGCGAAAAGTGGTTTTTCAACACTAACACAAGTGCGAAAAGTGGTTTTCAACACTATCACAAGTGCAAAAAGTCTTTTTTCCACACTAATACAAGTGCAAAAGTGGTTTCCTGCACCAACACAAGTGCGAAAAGTGGTTTTTCAACACTAACACAAGTGCGAAAAGTGGTTTTTCAACACTAACACAAGTGCAAAAAGTGGTTTTTCAACATTAACACAAGTGTGAAAAGTGGTTTTTCAACACTAACACAAGTGCAAAAAGTGTTTTTTCAACACTAACACAAGTGCGAAAAGTGGTTTTTCAACACTTACACAAGTGTGAAAAGTGGTTTTTCAACACTATCACAAGTTCAAAAAGTGTTTTTTCCACACTAATACAAGTGCAAAAGTGGTTTCCTGCACCAACACATGTGCGAAAAGTGGTTTTTCAACACTAACACAAGTGTGAAAAGTGGTTTTTCAACACTAACACAAGTGCGAAAAGTGGATTCTCCACACTAATACAAGTGCAAAAGTGGTTTCCTGCACCAACACAAGTGCGAAAAGTGGTTTTTCAACACTAACACAAGTGCGAAAAGTGGTTTTTCAACACTAACACAAGAGCGAACAGTGTTTTTTCCACACTAATACAAGTGCAAAAGTGGTTTCCTGCACCAAAACAAGTGCGAAAAGTGGTTTTTCAACACTAACACAAGTGCGAAAAGTGGTTTTTCAACACTAACACAAGTGCGAAAAGTGGTTTTTCAACACTAACACAAGTGCGAAAAGTCGTTTTTCAACACTAACACAAGTGCGAAAAGTGATTTTTCCACACTAATACAAGTGCAAAAGTGGTTTCCTGCACCAACACAAGTGCGAAAAGTGGTTTTTCAACACTAACAAAAGTGCGAAAAGTGGTTTTTCAACACTATCACAAGTGCAAAAAGTCTTTATTCCACACTAATACAAGTGCAAAAGTGGTTTCCTGCACCAACACAAGTGCGAAAAGTGGTTTTTCAACACTAACACAAGTGCGAAAAGTGGCTTTTCAACACTAACACAAGTGCGAAAAGTGGTTTTTCCACACTAATACAAGTGCAAAAGTGGTTTCCTGCACCAACACAAGTGCGAAAAGTGGTTTTTCAACACTAACACAAGTGCGAAAAGTGGTTTTTCAACACTAACACAAGTGCGAAAAGTGGTTTTTCAACACTAACACAAGTGCGAAAAGTGTTTTTCCACACTAATACAAGTGCAAAAGTGGTTCCTGCACCCACACAAGTGCGAAAAGTGGTTTTTCAACACTAACACAAGTGCGAAAAGTGGTTTTTCAACACTATGACAAGTGCAAAAAGTGTTTTTTCCACACTCATACAAGTGCAAAAGTGGTTTCCTGCACCAACACAAGTGCGAAAAGTGGTTTTTCAACACTAACACAAGTGCGAAAAGTGGTTTTTCAACACTAACACAAGTGCGAAAAGTGGTTTTTCTACACTAACACAAGTGCGAAAAGTGTTTTTTCCACACTAATACAAGTGCAAAAGTGGTTTCCTGCACCAACACAAGTGCGAAAAGTGGTTTTTCAACACTAACACAAGTGCGAAAAGTGGTTTTTCAACACTAACACAAGTGCGAAAAGTATTTTTTTCCACACTAGTACAAGTGCAAAAGTGGTTTTCTGCACCAACACAAGTGCGAAAAGTGGTTTTTCAACACTAACACAAGTGCGAAAAGTGGTTTTTCAACACTAACACAAGTGCGAAAAGTGGTTTTTCCACACTAATACAAGTGCAAAAGTGGTTTCCTGCACCAACACAAGTGCGAAAAGTATTTTTTTCCACACTAGTACAAGTGCAAAAGTGGTTTCCTGCACCAACACAAGTGCGAAAAGTGGTTTTTCAACACTAACACAAGTGCGAAAAGTGGTTTTTCAACACTAACACAAGTGCAAAAAGTGTTTTTTCCACACTAATACAAGTGCAAAAGTGGTTTCCTGCACCAACACATGTGCGAAAAGTGGTTTTTCAACACTATCACAAGTGGAAAAGTGGTTTCCTGCACCAACACAAGTGCGAAAAGTGGTTTTTCAACACTAACACAAGTGCGAAAAGTGGTTTTTCAACACTATCACAAGTGCAAAAAGTGTTTTTTCCACACTAATACAAGTGCAAAAGTGGTTTCCTGCACCAACACAAGTGCGAAAAGTGGTTTTTCAACACTAACACAAGTGCGAAAAGTGGTTTTTCAACACTAACACAAGTGCGAAAAGTGGTTTTTCAACATTAACACAAGTGCGAAAAGTGTTTTTTCCACACTAATACAAGTGCAAAAGTGGTTTCCTGCACCAACACAAGTGCGAAAAGTGGTTTTTCAACACTAACACAAGTGCGAAAAGTGGTTTTTCAACACTAACACAAGTGCAAAAAGTGGTTTTTCCACACTAATACAAGTGCAAAAGTGGTTTCCTGCACCAACACAAGTGTGAAAAGTGGTTTTACAACACTAACACAAGTGCGAAAAGTGGCTTTTCAACACTAACACAAGTGCGAAAAGTGGTTTTTCCACACTAATACAAGTGGAAAAGTGGTTTCCTGCACCAACACAAGTGTGAAAAGTGGTTTTACAACACTAACACAAGTGCGAAAAGTGGCTTTTCAACACTAACACAAGTGCAAAAAGTGTTTTTTCCACACTAATACAAGTGCAAAAGTGGTTTCCTGCACCAGTACAAGTGCGAAAAGTGGTTTTTCAACACTAACACAAGTGCGAAAAGTGGTTTTTCAACACTAACACAAGTGCGAAAAGTGGTTTTTCAACACTAACACAAGTGCGAAAAGTGGTTTTTCAACACTATCACAAGTGCAAAAAGTGTTTTTTCCACACTAATACAAGTGCAAAAGTGGTTCCTGCACCCACACAAGTGCGAAAAGTGGTTTTTCAACACTAACACAAGTGCGAAAAGTGGTTTTTCAACACTATGACAAGTGCAAAAAGTGTTTTTTCCACACTCATACAAGTGCAAAAGTGGTTTCCTGCACCAACACAAGTGCGAAAAGTGGTTTTTCAACACTAACACAAGTGCGAAAAGTGGTTTTTCAACACTAACACAAGTGCGAAAAGTGGTTTTTCTACACTAACACAAGTGCGAAAAGTGTTTTTTCCACACTAATACAAGTGCAAAAGTGGTTTCCTGCACCAACACAAGTGCGAAAAGTGGTTTTTCAACACTAACACAAGTGCGAAAAGTGGTTTTTCAACACTAACACAAGTGCGAAAAGTATTTTTTTCCACACTAGTACAAGTGCAAAAGTGGTTTTCTGCACCAACACAAGTGCGAAAAGTGGTTTTTCAACACTAACACAAGTGCGAAAAGTGGTTTTTCAACACTAACACAAGTGCGAAAAGTGGTTTTTCCACACTAATACAAGTGCAAAAGTGGTTTCCTGCACCAACACAAGTGCGAAAAGTATTTTTTTCCACACTAGTACAAGTGCAAAAGTGGTTTCCTGCACCAACACAAGTGCGAAAAGTGGTTTTTCAACACTAACACAAGTGCGAAAAGTGGTTTTTCAACACTAACACAAGTGCAAAAAGTGTTTTTTCCACACTAATACAAGTGCAAAAGTGGTTTCCTGCACCAACACATGTGCGAAAAGTGGTTTTTCAACACTATCACAAGTGGAAAAGTGGTTTCCTGCACCAACACAAGTGCGAAAAGTGGTTTTTCAACACTAACACAAGTGCGAAAAGTGGTTTTTCAACACTATCACAAGTGCAAAAAGTGTTTTTTCCACACTAATACAAGTGCAAAAGTGGTTTCCTGCACCAACACAAGTGCGAAAAGTGGTTTTTCAACACTAACACAAGTGCGAAAAGTGGTTTTTCAACACTAACACAAGTGCGAAAAGTGGTTTTTCAACATTAACACAAGTGCGAAAAGTGTTTTTTCCACACTAATACAAGTGCAAAAGTGGTTTCCTGCACCAACACAGGTGCGAAAAGTGGTTTTTCAACACTAACACAAGTGCGAAAAGTGGTTTTTCAACACTAACACAAGTGCAAAAAGTGGTTTTTCCACACTAATACAAGTGCAAAAGTGGTTTCCTGCACCAACACAAGTGTGAAAAGTGGTTTTACAACACTAACACAAGTGCGAAAAGTGGCTTTTCAACACTAACACAAGTGCGAAAAGTGGTTTTTCCACACTAATACAAGTGGAAAAGTGGTTTCCTGCACCAACACAAGTGTGAAAAGTGGTTTTACAACACTAACACAAGTGCGAAAAGTGGCTTTTCAACACTAACACAAGTGCAAAAAGTGTTTTTTCCACACTAATACAAGTGCAAAAGTGGTTTCCTGCACCAGTACAAGTGCGAAAAGTGGTTTTTCAACACTAACACAAGTGCGAAAAGTGGTTTTTCAACACTAACACAAGTGCGAAAAGTGGTTTTTCAACACTAACACAAGTGCGAAAAGTGGTTTTTCAACACTATCACAAGTGCAAAAAGTGTTTTTTCCACACTAATACAAGTGCAAAAGTGGTTTCCTGCACCAACACATGTGCGAAAAGTGGTTTTTCAACACTAACACAAGTGTGAAAAGTGGTTTTTCAACACTAACACAAGTGCGAAAAGTGGTTTTTCTACACTAACACAAGTGCGAAAAGTGTTTTTTCCACACTAATACAAGTGCAAAAGTGGTTTCCTGCACCAACACAAGTGCGAAAAGTGGTTTTTCAACACTAACACAAGTGCGAAAAGTGGTTTTTCAACACTAACACAAGTGCGAAAAGTATTTTTTTCCACACTAGTACAAGTGCAAAAGTGGTTTCCTGCACCAACACAAGTGCGAAAAGTGGTTTTTCAACACTAACACAAGTGCGAAAAGTGGTTTTTCAACACTATCACAAGTGCAAAAAGTGTTTTTTCCACACTAATACAAGTGCAAAAGTGGTTTCCTGCACCAACACATGTGCGAAAAGTGGTTTTTCAACACTATCACAAGTGGGAAAGTGGTTTACTGCACCAACACAAGTGCGAAAAGTGGTTTTTCAACACTAACACAAGTGCGAAAAGTGGTTTTTCAACACTATCACAAGTGCAAAAAGTGTTTTTTCCACACTAATACAAGTGCAAAAGTGGTTTCCTGCACCAACACAAGTGCGAAAAGTGGTTTTTCAACACTAACACAAGTGCGAAAAGTGGTTTTTCAACACTAACACAAGTGCGAAAAGTGGTTTTTCAACATTAACACAAGTGCGAAAAGTGTTTTTTCCACACTAATACAAGTGCAAAAGTGGTTTCCTGCACCAACACAAGTGCGAAAAGCGGTTTTTCAACACTAACACAAGTGTGAAAAGTGGTTTTTCAACACTAACACAAGTGCGAAAAGTGGTTTTTCCACACTAATACAAGTGCAAAAGTGGTTTCCTGCACCAACACAAGTGTGAAAAGTGGGTTTACAACACTAACACAAGTGTGAAAAGTGGCTTTTCAACACTAACACAAGTGAAAAGTGGTTTTTTCCACACTAATACAAGTGGAAAAGTGGTTTCCTGCACCAACACAAGTGTGAAAAGTGGTTTTTACAACACTAACACAAGTGCGAAAAGTGGCTTTTCAACACTAACACAAGTGCAAAAAGTGTTTTTTCCACACTAATACAAGTGCAAAAGTGGTTTCCTGCACCAGTACAAGTGCGAAAAGTGGTTTTTCAACACTAACACAAGTGCGAAAAGTGGTTTTTCAACACTAACACAAGTGCGAAAAGTGGTTTTTCAACACTAACACAAGTGCGAAAAGTGGTTTTTCAACACTAACACAAGTGCGAAAAGTCGTTTTTCAACACTAACACAAGTGCGAAAAGTGATTTTTCCACACTAATACAAGTGCAAAAGTGGTTTCCTGCACCAACACAAGTGCGAAAAGTGGTTTTTCAACACTAACAAAAGTGCGAAAAGTGGTTTTTCAACACTATCACAAGTGCAAAAAGTCTTTATTCCACACTAATACAAGTGCAAAAGTGGTTTCCTGCACCAACACAAGTGCGAAAAGTGGTTTTTCAACACTAACACAAGTGCGAAAAGTGGCTTTTCAACACTAACACAAGTGCGAAAAGTGGTTTTTCCACACTAATACAAGTGCAAAAGTGGTTTCCTGCACCAACACAAGTGCGAAAAGTGGTTTTTCAACACTAACACAAGTGCGAAAAGTGGTTTTTCAACACTAACACAAGTGCGAAAAGTGGTTTTTCAACACTAACACAAGTGCGAAAAGTGTTTTTCCACACTAATACAAGTGCAAAAGTGGTTCCTGCACCCACACAAGTGCGAAAAGTGGTTTTTCAACACTAACACAAGTGCGAAAAGTGGTTTTTCAACACTATGACAAGTGCAAAAAGTGTTTTTTCCACACTCATACAAGTGCAAAAGTGGTTTCCTGCACCAACACAAGTGCGAAAAGTGGTTTTTCAACACTAACACAAGTGCGAAAAGTGGTTTTTCAACACTAACACAAGTGCGAAAAGTGGTTTTTCTACACTAACACAAGTGCGAAAAGTGTTTTTTCCACACTAATACAAGTGCAAAAGTGGTTTCCTGCACCAACACAAGTGCGAAAAGTGGTTTTTCAACACTAACACAAGTGCGAAAAGTGGTTTTTCAACACTAACACAAGTGCGAAAAGTATTTTTTTCCACACTAGTACAAGTGCAAAAGTGGTTTTCTGCACCAACACAAGTGCGAAAAGTGGTTTTTCAACACTAACACAAGTGCGAAAAGTGGTTTTTCAACACTAACACAAGTGCGAAAAGTGGTTTTTCCACACTAATACAAGTGCAAAAGTGGTTTCCTGCACCAACACAAGTGCGAAAAGTATTTTTTTCCACACTAGTACAAGTGCAAAAGTGGTTTCCTGCACCAACACAAGTGCGAAAAGTGGTTTTTCAACACTAACACAAGTGCGAAAAGTGGTTTTTCAACACTAACACAAGTGCAAAAAGTGTTTTTTCCACACTAATACAAGTGCAAAAGTGGTTTCCTGCACCAACACATGTGCGAAAAGTGGTTTTTCAACACTATCACAAGTGGAAAAGTGGTTTCCTGCACCAACACAAGTGCGAAAAGTGGTTTTTCAACACTAACACAAGTGCGAAAAGTGGTTTTTCAACACTATCACAAGTGCAAAAAGTGTTTTTTCCACACTAATACAAGTGCAAAAGTGGTTTCCTGCACCAACACAAGTGCGAAAAGTGGTTTTTCAACACTAACACAAGTGCGAAAAGTGGTTTTTCAACACTAACACAAGTGCGAAAAGTGGTTTTTCAACATTAACACAAGTGCGAAAAGTGTTTTTTTCCACACTAATACAAGTGCAAAAGTGGTTTCCTGCACCAACACAAGTGCGAAAAGTGGTTTTTCAACACTAACACAAGTGCGAAAAGTGGTTTTTCAACACTAACACAAGTGCAAAAAGTGGTTTTTCCACACTAATACAAGTGCAAAAGTGGTTTCCTGCACCAACACAAGTGTGAAAAGTGGTTTTACAACACTAACACAAGTGCGAAAAGTGGCTTTTCAACACTAACACAAGTGCGAAAAGTGGTTTTTCCACACTAATACAAGTGGAAAAGTGGTTTCCTGCACCAACACAAGTGTGAAAAGTGGTTTTACAACACTAACACAAGTGCGAAAAGTGGCTTTTCAACACTAACACAAGTGCAAAAAGTGTTTTTTCCACACTAATACAAGTGCAAAAGTGGTTTCCTGCACCAGTACAAGTGCGAAAAGTGGTTTTTCAACACTAACACAAGTGCGAAAAGTGGTTTTTCAACACTAACACAAGTGCGAAAAGTGGTTTTTCAACACTAACACAAGTGCGAAAAGTGGTTTTTCAACACTATCACAAGTGCAAAAAGTGTTTTTTCCACACTAATACAAGTGCAAAAGTGGTTTCCTGCACCAACACATGTGCGAAAAGTGGTTTTTCAACACTAACACAAGTGTGAAAAGTGGTTTTTCAACACTAACACAAGTGCGAAAAGTGGTTTTTCTACACTAACACAAGTGCGAAAAGTGTTTTTTCCACACTAATACAAGTGCAAAAGTGGTTTCCTGCACCAACACAAGTGCGAAAAGTGGTTTTTCAACACTAACACAAGTGCGAAAAGTGGTTTTTCAACACTAACACAAGTGCGAAAAGTATTTTTTTCCACACTAGTACAAGTGCAAAAGTGGTTTCCTGCACCAACACAAGTGCGAAAAGTGGTTTTTCAACACTAACACAAGTGCGAAAAGTGGTTTTTCAACACTATCACAAGTGCAAAAAGTGTTTTTTCCACACTAATACAAGTGCAAAAGTGGTTTCCTGCACCAACACATGTGCGAAAAGTGGTTTTTCAACACTATCACAAGTGGAAAAGTGGTTTACTGCACCAACACAAGTGCGAAAAGTGGTTTTTCAACACTAACACAAGTGCGAAAAGTGGTTTTTCAACACTATCACAAGTGCAAAAAGTGTTTTTTCCACACTAATACAAGTGCAAAAGTGGTTTCCTGCACCAACACAAGTGCGAAAAGTGGTTTTTCAACACTAACACAAGTGCGAAAAGTGGTTTTTCAACACTAACACAAGTGCGAAAAGTGGTTTTTCAACATTAACACAAGTGCGAAAAGTGTTTTTTCCACACTAATACAAGTGCAAAAGTGGTTTCCTGCACCAACACAAGTGCGAAAAGCGGTTTTTCAACACTAACACAAGTGTGAAAAGTGGTTTTTCAACACTAACACAAGTGCGAAAAGTGGTTTTTCCACACTAATACAAGTGCAAAAGTGGTTTCCTGCACCAACACAAGTGTGAAAAGTGGGTTTACAACACTAACACAAGTGCGAAAAGTGGCTTTTCAACACTAACACAAGTGCGAAAAGTGGTTTTTCCACACTAATACAAGTGGAAAAGTGGTTTCCTGCACCAACACAAGTGTGAAAAGTGGTTTTACAACACTAACACAAGTGCGAAAAGTGGCTTTTCAACACTAACACAAGTGCAAAAAGTGTTTTTTCCACACTAATACAAGTGCAAAAGTGGTTTCCTGCACCAGTACAAGTGCGAAAAGTGGTTTTTCAACACTAACACAAGTGCGAAAAGTGGTTTTTCAACACTAACACAAGTGCGAAAAGTGGTTTTTCAACACTAACACAAGTGCGAAAAGTGGTTTTTCAACACTATCACAAGTGCAAAAAGTGTTTTTTCCACACTAATACAAGTGCAAAAGTGGTTTCCTGCACCAACACATGTGCGAAAAGTGGTTTTTCAACACTAACACAAGTGTGAAAAGTGGTTTTTCAACACTAACACAAGTGCGAAAAGTGGTTTTTCCACACTAATACAAGTGCAAAAGTGGTTTCCTGCACCAACACAAGTGCGAAAAGTGGTTTTTCAACACTAACACAAGTGCAAAAAGTGGTTTTTCAACACTAACACAAGTGCGAAAAGTGGTTTTTCAACACTAACACAAGAGCGAAAAGTGTTTTTTCCACACTAATACAAGTGCAAAAGTGGTTTCCTGCACCAAAACAAGTGCGAAAAGTGGTTTTTCAACACTAACACAAGTGCGAAAAGTGGTTTTTCAACACTAACACAAGTGCGAAAAGTGGTTTTTCAACACTAACACAAGTGCGAAAAGTGGTTTTTCAACACTAACACAAGTGCAAAAAGTGATTTTTCCACACTAATACAAGTGCAAAAGTGGTTTCCTGCACCAACACAACTGCGAAAAGTGGTTTTACAACACTAACACAAGTGCGAAAAGTGGCTTTTCAACACTAACACAAGTGCAAAAAGTGTTTTTTCCACACTAATACAAGTGCAAAAGTGGTTTCCTGCACCAGTACAAGTGCGAAAAGTGGTTTTTCAACACTAACACAAGTGCGAAAAGTGGTTTTTCAACACTAACACAAGTGCAAAAAGTGGCTTTTCAACACTAACACAAGTACGAAAAGTGGTTTTTCCACACTAATACAAGTGCAAAAGTGGTTTCCTGCACCAATACAAGTGCGAAAAGTGTTTTTTCAACACTAACACAAGTGCGAAAAGTGGTTTTTCAACACTAACACAAGTGCGAAAAGTCGTTTTTCAACACTAACACAAGTGCGAAAAGTGTTTTTTCCACACTAATACAAGTGCAAAAGTGGTTTCCTGCACCAACACAAGTGCGAAAAGTGGTTTTTCAACACTAACACAAGTGCGAAAAGTGGTTTTTCAACACTAACACAAGTGCGAAAAGTGTTTTTTCCACACTAATACAAGTGCAAAAGTGGTTTCCTGCACCAACACAAGTGCGAAAAGTGTTTTTTCAACACTAACACAAGTGCGAAAAGTGGTTTTTCAACACTAACACAAGTGCGAAAAGTGGTTTTTCAACACTAACACAAGTGCGAAAAGTGTTTTTTCCACACTAATACAAGTGCAAAAGTGGTTTCCTGCACCAACACAAGTGCGAAAAGTGGTTTTTCAACACTAACACAAGTGCGAAAAGTGGTTTTTCAACACTAACACAAGTGCGAAAAGTGTTTTTTCCACACTTATACAAGTGCAAAAGTGGTTTCCTGCACCAACACAAGTGCGAAAAGTGGTTTTTCAACACTAACACAAGTGCGAAAAGTGGTTTTTCAACACTAACACAAGTGCGAAAACTGGTTTTTCAACACTAACACAAGTGCGAAAAGTGGTTTTTCCACACTAATACAAGTGCAAAAGTGGTTTCCTGCACCAACACAACTGCGAAAAGTGGTTTTTCAACACTAACACAAGTGCGAAAAGTGGTTTTTCAACACTATGACAAGTGCAAAAAGTGTTTTTTCCACACTCATACAAGTGCAAAAGTGGTTTCCTGCACCAACACAAGTGCGAAAAGTGGTTTTTCAACACTAACACAAGTGCGAAAAGTGGTTTTTCTACACTAACAAAAGTGCGAAAAGTGGTTTTTCAACACTATCACAAGTGCAAAAAGTCTTTATTCCACACTAATACAAGTGCAAAAGTGGTTTCCTGCACCAACACAAGTGCGAAAAGTGGTTTTTCAACACTAACACAAGTGCGAAAAGTGGTTTTTCAACACTAACACAAGTGCGAAAAGTGGTTTTTCCACACTAATACAAGTGCAAAAGTGGTTTCCTGCTCCAACACAAGTGCAAAAAGTGTTTTTCCACACTAACACAAGTGCAAAAAGTGGCTTTTCAACACTAACACAAGTGCGAAAAGTGGTTTTTCCACACTAATACAAGTGCAAAAGTGGTTTCCTGCACCAACACAAGTGCGAAAAGTGTTTTTTCCACACTAATACAAGTGCAAAAGTGGTTTCCTGCACCAACACAAGTGCGAAAAGTGGTTTTTCAACACTAACACAAGTGCGAAAAGTGGTTTTTCAACACTAACACAAGTGCGAAAAGTGTTTTTTCCACACTAATACAAGTGCAAAAGTGGTTTCCTGCACCAACACAAGTGCGAAAAGTGGTTTTTCAACACTAACACAAGTGCGAAAAGTGGTTTTTCAACACTAACACAAGTGCGAAAACTGGTTTTTCAACACTAACACAAGTGCAAAAAGTGGTTTTTCCACACTAATACAAGTGCAAAAGTGGTTTCCTGCACCAACACAACTGCGAAAAGTGGTTTTTCAACACTAACACAAGTGCAAAAAGTGGTTTTTCAACACTAACACAAGTGCCAAAAGTGGCTTTTCCACACTAATACAAGTGCAAAAGTGGTTTCTTGCACCAACACAAGTGCGAAAAGTTGTCTTTCAACACTAACACAAGTGTGAAAAGTGGTTTTTCCACACTAATACAAGTGCAAAAGTGGTTTCCTGCACCAACACAAGTGCGAAAAGTGGTTTTTCAACATTAACACAAGTGCGAAAAGTGGTTTTTCAACACTATCACAAGTGCAAAAAGTGTTTTTTCCACACTAATACAAGTGCAAAAGTGGTTTCCTGCACCAACACAAGTGCGAAAAGTGGTTTTTCAACACTAACACAAATGCGAAAAGTGGTTTTCCAACACTAACACAAGTGCGAAAAGTGGTTTTTCCACACTAATACAAGTGCAATAGTGGTTTCCTGCACCAACACAAGTGCGAAAAGTGGTTTTTCAACACTATCAAAAGTGCAAAAAGTGTTTTTTCCACACTAATACAAGTGCAAAAGTGGTTTCCTGCACCAACACAAGTGCGAAAAGTGGTTTTTCAACACTAACACAAGTGCGAAAAGTGGTTTTTCAACACTAATACAAGTGCGAAAAGTGGTTTTTCAACACTAACACAAGTGCGAAAAGTGTTTTTTCCACACTAATACAAGTGCAAAAGTGGTTTCCTGCACCAACACAAGTGCGAAAAGTGGTTTTTCAACACTTACACAAGTGTGAAAAGTGGTTTTTCAACACTATCACAAGTGCAAAAAGTGTTTTTTCCACACTAATACAAGTGCAAAAGTGGTTTCCTGCACCAACACATGTGCGAAAAGTGGTTTTTCAACACTAACACAAGTGTGAAAAGTGGTTTTTCAACACTAACACAAGTGCGAAAAGTGGTTTCTCCACACTAATACAAGTGCAAAAGTGGTTTCCTGCACCAACACAAGTGCGAAAAGTGGTTTTTCAACACTAACACAAGTGCGAAAAGTGGTTTTTCAACACTATCACAAGTGCAAAAAGTGTTTTTCCACACTAATACAAGTGCAAAAGTGGTTTCCTGCTCCAACACAAGTGCAAAAAGTGGTTTTTCAACACTAACACAAGTGCGAAAAGTGGTTTTTCAACACTAACACAAGTGCAAAAAGTGTTTTTTCCACACTAATACAAGTGCAAAAGTGGTTTCCTGCACCAGTACAAGTGCGAAAAGTGGTTTTTCAACACTAACACAAGTGCGAAAAGTGGTTTTTCAACACTAACACAAGTGCGAAAAGTGTTTTTTCCACACTAATACAAGTGCAAAAGTGGTTTCCTGCACCAACACAAGTGCGAAAAGTGTTTTTTCAACACTAACACAAGTGCGAAAAGTGGTTTTTCAACCATAACACAAGTGCGAAAAGTGGTTTTTCAACACTAACACAAGTGCGAAAAGTGTTTTTTCCACACTAATACAAGTGCAAAAGTGGTTTCCTGCACCAACACAAGTGCGAAAAGTGGTTTTTCAACACTAACACAAGTGCGAAAAGTGGTTTTTCAACACTAACACAAGTGCGAAAAGTGTTTTTTCCACACTTATACAAGTGCAAAAGTGGTTTCCTGCACCAACACAAGTGCGAAAAGTGGTTTTTCAACACTAACACAAGTGCGAAAAGTGGTTTTTCTACACTAACACAAGTGCGAAAACTGGTTTTTCAACACTAACACAAGTGCGAAAAGTGGTTTTTCCACACTAATACAAGTGCAAAAGTGGTTTCCTGCACCAACACAACTGCGAAAAGTGGTTTTTCAACACTAACACAAGTGCGAAAAGTGGTTTTTCAACACTATGACAAGTGCAAAAAGTGTTTTTTCCACACTCATACAAGTGCAAAAGTGGTTTCCTGCACCAACACAAGTGCGAAAAGTGGTTTTTCAACACTAACACAAGTGCGAAAAGTGGTTTTTCTACACTAACAAAAGTGCGAAAAGTGGTTTTTCAACACTATCACAAGTGCAAAAAGTCTTTATTCCACACTAATACAAGTGCAAAAGTGGTTTCCTGCACCAACACAAGTGCGAAAAGTGGTTTTTCAACACTAACACAAGTGCGAAAAGTGGTTTTTCAACACTATCACAAGTGCAAAAAGTGTTTTTCCACACTAATACAAGTGCAAAAGTGGTTTCCTGCTCCAACACAAGTGCAAAAAGTGGTTTTTCAACACTAACACAAGTGCGAAAAGTGGTTTTTCAACACTAACACAAGTGCGAAAAGTGGTTTTTCCACACTAATACAAGTGCAAAAGTGGTTTCCTGCTCCAACACAAGTGCAAAAAGTGTTTTTCCACACTAACACAAGTGCAAAAAGTGGCTTTTCAACACTAACACAAGTGCGAAAAGTGGTTTTTCCACACTAATACAAGTGCAAAAGTGGTTTCCTGCACCAACACAAGTGCGAAAAGTGTTTTTTCAACACTAACACAAGTGCGAAAAGTGGTTTTTCAACACTAACACAAGTGCGAAAAGTGGTTTTTCAACACTAACACAAGTGCGAAAAGTGTTTTTTCCACACTAATACAAGTGCAAAAGTGGTTTCCTGCACCAACACAAGTGCGAAAAGTGGTTTTTCAACACTAACACAAGTGCGAAAAGTGGTTTTTCAACACTAACACAAGTGCGAAAAGTGGTTTCTCCACACTAATACAAGTGCAAAAGTGGTTTCCTGCACCAACACAAGTGCGAAAAGTGGTTTTTCAACACTAACACAAGTGCGAAAAGTGGTTTTTCAACACTATCACAAGTGCAAAAAGTGTTTTTCCACACTAATACAAGTGCAAAAGTGGTTTCCTGCTCCAACACAAGTGCAAAAAGTGGTTTTTCAACACTAACACAAGTGCGAAAAGTGGTTTTTCAACACTAACACAAGTGCAAAAAGTGTTTTTTCCACACTAATACAAGTGCAAAAGTGGTTTCCTGCACCAGTACAAGTGCGAAAAGTGGTTTTTCAACACTAACACAAGTGCGAAAAGTGGTTTTTCAACACTAACACAAGTGCGAAAAGTGTTTTTTCCACACTAATACAAGTGCAAAAGTGGTTTCCTGCACCAACACAAGTGCGAAAAGTGTTTTTTCAACACTAACACAAGTGCGAAAAGTGGTTTTTCAACACTAACACAAGTGCGAAAAGTGGTTTTTCAACACTAACACAAGTGCGAAAAGTGTTTTTTCCACACTAATACAAGTGCAAAAGTGGTTTCCTGCACCAACACAAGTGCGAAAAGTGGTTTTTCAACACTAACACAAGTGCGAAAAGTGGTTTTTCAACACTAACACAAGTGCGAAAAGTGTTTTTTCCACACTTATACAAGTGCAAAAGTGGTTTCCTGCACCAACACAAGTGCGAAAAGTGGTTTTTCAACACTAACACAAGTGCGAAAAGTGGTTTTTCTACACTAACACAAGTGCGAAAACTGGTTTTTCAACACTAACACAAGTGCGAAAAGTGGTTTTTCCACACTAATACAAGTGCAAAAGTGGTTTCCTGCACCAACACAACTGCGAAAAGTGGTTTTTCAACACTAACACAAGTGCGAAAAGTGGTTTTTCAACACTATGACAAGTGCAAAAAGTGTTTTTTCCACACTCATACAAGTGCAAAAGTGGTTTCCTGCACCAACACAAGTGCGAAAAGTGGTTTTTCAACACTAACACAAGTGCGAAAAGTGGTTTTTCTACACTAACAAAAGTGCGAAAAGTGGTTTTTCAACACTATCACAAGTGCAAAAAGTCTTTATTCCACACTAATACAAGTGCAAAAGTGGTTTCCTGCACCAACACAAGTGCGAAAAGTGGTTTTTCAACACTAACACAAGTGCGAAAAGTGGTTTTTCAACACTATCACAAGTGCAAAAAGTGTTTTTCCACACTAATACAAGTGCAAAAGTGGTTTCCTGCTCCAACACAAGTGCAAAAAGTGGTTTTTCAACACTAACACAAGTGCGAAAAGTGGTTTTTCAACACTAACACAAGTGCGAAAAGTGGTTTTTCCACACTAATACAAGTGCAAAAGTGGTTTCCTGCTCCAACACAAGTGCAAAAAGTGTTTTTCCACACTAACACAAGTGCAAAAAGTGGCTTTTCAACACTAACACAAGTGCGAAAAGTGGTTTTTCCACACTAATACAAGTGCAAAAGTGGTTTCCTGCACCAACACAAGTGCGAAAAGTGTTTTTTCAACACTAACACAAGTGCGAAAAGTGGTTTTTCAACACTAACACAAGTGCGAAAAGTGGTTTTTCAACACTAACACAAGTGCGAAAAGTGTTTTTTCCACACTAATACAAGTGCAAAAGTGGTTTCCTGCACCAACACAAGTGCGAAAAGTGGTTTTTCAACACTAACACAAGTGCGAAAAGTGGTTTTTCAACACTAACACAAGTGCGAAAAGTGTTTTTTCCACACTAATACAAGTGCAAAAGTGGTTTCCTGCACCAACACAAGTGCGAAAAGTGGTTTTTCAACACTAACACAAGTGCGAAAAGTGGTTTTTCAACACTAACACAAGTGCGAAAACTGGTTTTTCAACACTAACACAAGTGCAAAAAGTGGTTTTTCCACACTAATACAAGTGCAAAAGTGGTTTCCTGCACCAACACAACTGCGAAAAGTGGTTTTTCAACACTAACACAAGTGCAAAAAGTGGTTTTTCAACACTAACACAAGTGCCAAAAGTGGCTTTTCCACACTAATACAAGTGCAAAAGTGGTTTCCTGCACCAACACAAGTGCGAAAAGTTGTCTTTCAACACTAACACAAGTGTGAAAAGTGGTTTTTCCACACTAATACAAGTGCAAAAGTGGTTTCCTGCACCAACACAAGTGCGAAAAGTGGTTTTTCAACACTAACACAAGTGCGAAAAGTGGTTTTTCAACACTATGACAAGTGCAAAAAGTGTTTTTTTCCACACTAATACAAGTGCAAAAGTGGTTTCCTGCACCAACACAAGTGCGAAAAGTGGTTTTTCAACACTAACACAAATGCGAAAAGTGGTTTTCCAACACTAACACAAGTGCGAAAAGTGGTTTTTCCACACTAATACAAGTGCAATAGTGGTTTCCTGCACCAACACAAGTGCGAAAAGTGGTTTTTCAACACTATCAAAAGTGCAAAAAGTGTTTTTTCCACACTAATACAAGTGCAAAAGTGGTTTCCTGCACCAACACAAGTGCGAAAAGTGGTTTTTCAACACTAACACAAGTGCGAAAAGTGGTTTTTCAACACTAACACAAGTGCGAAAAGTGGTTTTTCAACACTAACACAAGTGCGAAAAGTGTTTTTTCCACACTAATACAAGTGCAAAAGTGGTTTCCTGCACCAACACAAGTGCGAAAAGTGGTTTTTCAACACTTACACAAGTGTGAAAAGTGGTTTTTCAACACTATCACAAGTGCAAAAAGTGTTTTTTCCACACTAATACAAGTGCAAAAGTGGTTTCCTGCACCAACACATGTGCGAAAAGTGGTTTTTCAACACTAACACAAGTGTGAAAAGTGGTTTTTCAACACTAACACAAGTGCGAAAAGTGGTTTCTCCACACTAATACAAGTGCAAAAGTGGTTTCCTGCACCAACACAAGTGCGAAAAGTGGTTTTTCAACACTAACACAAGTGCGAAAAGTGGTTTTTCAACACTATCACAAGTGCAAAAAGTGTTTTTCCACACTAATACAAGTGCAAAAGTGGTTTCCTGCTCCAACACAAGTGCAAAAAGTGGTTTTTCAACACTAACACAAGTGCGAAAAGTGGTTTTTCAACACTAACACAAGTGCGAAAAGTGGTTTTTCCACACTAATACAAGTGCAAAAGTGGTTTCCTGCTCCAACACAAGTGCAAAAAGTGTTTTTCCACACTAACACAAGTGCAAAAAGTGGCTTTTCAACACTAACACAAGTGCGAAAAGTGGTTTTTCCACACTAATACAAGTGCAAAAGTGGTTTCCTGCACCAACACAAGTGCGAAAAGTGTTTTTTCAACACTAACACAAGTGCGAAAAGTGGTTTTTCAACACTAACACAAGTGCGAAAAGTGGTTTTTCAACACTAACACAAGTGCGAAAAGTGTTTTTTCCACACTAATACAAGTGCAAAAGTGGTTTCCTGCACCAACACAAGTGCGAAAAGTGGTTTTTCAACACTAACACAAGTGCGAAAAGTGGTTTTTCAACACTAATACAAGTGCGAAAAGTGTTTTTTCCACACTAATACAAGTGCAAAAGTGGTTTCCTGCACTAACACAAGTGCGAAAAGTGGTTTTTCAACACTAACACAAGTGCGAAAAGTGGTTTTTCAACACTAACACAAGTGCGAAAACTGGTTTTTCAACACTAACACAAGTGCAAAAAGTGGTTTTTCCACACTAATACAAGTGCAAAAGTGGTTTCCTGCACCAACACAACTGCGAAAAGTGGTTTTTCAACACTAACACAAGTGCAAAAAGTGGTTTTTCAACACTAACACAAGTGCCAAAAGTGGCTTTTCCACACTAATACAAGTGCAAAAGTGGTTTCCTGCACCAACACAAGTGCGAAAAGTTGTCTTTCAACACTAACACAAGTGTGAAAAGTGGTTTTTCCACACTAATACAAGTGCAAAAGTGGTTTCCTGCACCAACACAAGTGCGAAAAGTGGTTTTTCAACACTAACACAAGTGCGAAAAGTGGTTTTTCAACACTATCACAAGTGCAAAAAGTGTTTTTTCCACACTAATACAAGTGCAAAAGTGGTTTCCTGCACCAACACAAGTGCGAAAAGTGGTTTTTCAACACTAACACAAATGCGAAAAGTGGTTTTCCAACACTATCACAAGTGCGAAAAGTGGTTTTTCCACACTAATACAAGTGCAATAGTGGTTTCCTGCACCAACACAAGTGCGAAAAGTGGTTTTTCAACACTATCAAAAGTGCAAAAAGTGTTTTTTCCACACTAATACAAGTGCAAAAGTGGTTTCCTGCACCAACACAAGTGCGAAAAGTGGTTTTTCAACACTAACACAAGTGCGAAAAGTGGTTTTTCAACACTAACACAAGTGCGAAAAGTGGTTTTTCAACACTAACACAAGTGCGAAAAGTGTTTTTTCCACACTAATACAAGTGCAAAAGTGGTTTCCTGCACCAACACAAGTGCGAAAAGTGGTTTTTCAACACTTACACAAGTGTGAAAAGTGGTTTTTCAACACTATCACAAGTGCAAAAAGTGTTTTTTCCACACTAATACAAGTGCAAAAGTGGTTTCCTGCACCAACACATGTGCGAAAAGTGGTTTTTCAACACTAACACAAGTGTGAAAAGTGGTTTTTCAACACTAACACAAGTGCGAAAAGTGGTTTCTCCACACTAATACAAGTGCAAAAGTGGTTTCCTGCACCAACACAAGTGCGAAAAGTGGTTTTTCAACACTAACACAAGTGCGAAAAGTGGTTTTTCAACACTAACACAAGTGCGAAAAGTGGTTTTTCAACACTAACACAAGAGCGAACAGTGTTTTTTCCACACTAATACAAGTGCAAAAGTGGTTTCCTGCACCAAAACAAGTGCGAAAAGTGGTTTTTCAACACTAACACAAGTGCGAAAAGTGGTTTTTCAACACTAACACAAGTGCGAAAAGTGGTTTTTCAACACTAACACAAGTGCGAAAAGTGGTTTTTCAACACTAACACAAGTGCGAAAAGTGATTTTTCCACACTAATACAAGTGCAAAAGTGGTTTCCTGCACCAACACAAGTGCGAAAAGTGGTTTTTCAACACTAACAAAAGTGCGAAAAGTGGTTTTTCAACACTATCACAAGTGCAAAAAGTCTTTATTCCACACTAATACAAGTGCAAAAGTGGTTTCCTGCACCAACACAAGTGCGAAAAGTGGTTTTTCAACACTAACACAAGTGCAAAAAGTGGCTTTTCAACACTAACACAAGTGCGAAAAGTGGTTTTTCCACACTAATACAAGTGCAAAAGTGGTTTCCTGCACCAACACAAGTGCGAAAAGTGGTTTTTCAACACTAACACAAGTGCGAAAAGTGGTTTTTCAACACTAACACAAGTGCGAAAAGTGGTTTTTCAACACTAACACAAGTGCGAAAAGTGTTTTTTCCACACTAATACAAGTGCAAAAGTGGTTTCCTGCACCAACACAAGTGCGAAAAGTGTTTTTTCAACACTAACACAAGTGCGAAAAGTGGTTTTTCAACACTAACACAAGTGCGAAAAGTGGTTTTTCAACACTAACACAAGTGCGAAAAGTGTTTTTTCCACACTAATACAAGTGCAAAAGTGGTTTCCTGCACCAACACAAGTGCAAAAAGTGGTTTTTCAACACTAACACAAGTGCGAAAAGTGGTTTTTCAACACTAACACAAGTGCGAAAAGTGTTTTTTCCACACTTATACAAGTGCAAAAGTGGTTTCCTGCACCAACACAAGTGCGAAAAGTGGTTTTTCAACACTAACACAAGTGCGAAAAGTGGTTTTTCAACACTAACACAAGTGCGAAAACTGGTTTTTCAACACTAACACAAGTGCGAAAAGTGGTTTTTCCACACTAATACAAGTGCAAAAGTGGTTTCCTGCACCAACACAACTGCGAAAAGTGGTTTTTCAACACTAACACAAGTGCGAAAAGTGGTTTTTCAACACTATGACAAGTGCAAAAAGTGTTTTTTCCACACTCATACAAGTGCAAAAGTGGTTTCCTGCACCAACACAAGTGCGAAAAGTGGTTTTTCAACACTAACACAAGTGCGAAAAGTGGTTTTTCTACACTAACAAAAGTGCGAAAAGTGGTTTTTCAACACTATCACAAGTGCAAAAAGTCTTTATTCCACACTAATACAAGTGCAAAAGTGGTTTCCTGCACCAACACAAGTGCGAAAAGTGGTTTTTCAACACTAACACAAGTGCGAAAAGTGGTTTTTCAACACTATGACAAGTGCAAAAAGTGTTTTTCCACACTAATACAAGTGCAAAAGTGGTTTCCTGCTCCAACACAAGTGCAAAAAGTGGTTTTTCAACACTAACACAAGTGCGAAAAGTGGTTTTTCAACACTAACACAAGTGCGAAAAGTGGTTTTTCCACACTAATACAAGTGCAAAAGTGGTTTCCTGCTCCATCACAAGTGCAAAAAGTGTTTTTCTACACTAACACAAGTGCAAAAAGTGGCTTTTCAACACTAACACAAGTGCGAAAAGTGGTTTTTCCACACTAATACAAGTGCAAAAGTGGTTTCCTGCACCAACACAAGTGCGAAAAGTGTTTTTTCAACACTAACACAAGTGCGAAAAGTGGTTTTTCAACACTAACACAAGTGCGAAAAGTGGTTTTTCAACACTAACACAAGTGCGAAAAGTGTTTTTTCCACACTAATACAAGTGCAAAAGTGGTTTCCTGCACCAACACAAGTGCGAAAAGTGGTTTTTCAACACTAACACAAGTGCGAAAAGTGGTTTTTCAACACTAACACAAGTGCGAAAAGTGTTTTTTCCACACTAATACAAGTGCAAAAGTGGTTTCCTGCACCAACACAAGTGCGAAAAGTGGTTTTTCAACACTAACACAAGTGCGAAAAGTGGTTTTTCAACACTAACACAAGTGCGAAAACTGGTTTTTCAACACTAACACAAGTGCGAAAAGTGGTTTTTCCACACTAATACAAGTGCAAAAGTGGTTTCCTGCACCAACACAACTGCGAAAAGTGGTTTTTCAACACTAACACAAGTGCAAAAAGTGGTTTTTCAACACTAACACAAGTGCCAAAAGTGGCTTTTCCACACTAATACAAGTGCAAAAGTGGTTTCCTGCACCAACACAAGTGCGAAAAGTTGTCTTTCAACACTAACACAAGTGTGAAAAGTGGTTTTTCCACACTAATACAAGTGCAAAAGTGGTTTCCTGCACAACACAAGTGCGAAAAGTGGTTTTTCAACACTAACACAAGTGCGAAATGTGGTTTTTCAACACTATCACAAGTGCAAAAAGTGTTTTTTCCACACTAATACAAGTGCAAAAGTGGTTTCCTGCACCAACAGAAGTGCGAAAAGTGGTTTTTCAACACTAACACAAATGCGAAAAGTGGTTTTCCAACACTAACACAAGTGCGAAAAGTGGTTTTATCCACACTAATACAAGTGCAATAGTGGTTTCCTGCACCAACACAAGTGCGAAAAGTGGTTTTTCAACACTATCAAAAGTGCAAAAAGTGTTTTTTCCACACTAATACAAGTGCAAAAGTGGTTTCCTGCACCAACACAAGTGCGAAAAGTGGTTTTTCAACACTACACAAGTGCGAAAAGTGGTTTTTCAACACTAACACAAGTGCGAAAAGTGGTTTTTCAACACTAACACAAGTGCGAAAAGTGTTTTTTCCACACTAATACAAGTGCAAAAGTGGTTTCCTGCACCAACACAAGTGCGAAAAGTGGTTTTTCAACACTAACACAAGTGTGAAAAGTGGTTTTTCAACACTTACACAAGTGTGAAAAGTGGTTTTTCAACACTATCACAAGTGCAAAAAGTGTTTTTTCCACACTAATACAAGTGCAAAAGTGGTTTCCTGCACCAACACATGTGCGAAAAGTGGTTTTTCAACACTAACACAAGTGTGAAAAGTGGTTTTTCAACACTAACACAAGTGCGAAAAGTGGTTTTTCAACACTAACACAAGTGCGAAAAGTGTTTTTTCCACACTAATACAAGTGCAAAAGTGGTTTCCTGCACCAACACAAGTGCGAAAAGTGGTTTTTCAACACTAACACAAGTGCGAAAAGTGGTTTTTCAACACTAACACAAGTGCGAAAAGTGTTTTTTCCACACTAATACAAGTGCAAAAGTGGTTTCCTGCACCAACACAAGTTGCGAAAAGTGGTTTTTCAACACTAACACAAGTGCGAAAAGTGGTTTTTCAACACTAACACAAGTGCGAAAACTGGTTTTTCAACACTAACACAAGTGCGAAAAGTGGTTTTTCCACACTAATACAAGTGCAAAAGTGGTTTCCTGCACCAACACAACTGCGAAAAGTGGTTTTTCAACACTAACACAAGTGCAAAAAGTGGGTTTTCAACACTAACACAAGTGCCAAAAGTGGCTTTTCCACACTAATACAAGTGCAAAAGTGGTTTCCTGCACCAACACAAGTGCGAAAAGTTGTCTTTCAACACTAACACAAGTGTGAAAAGTGGTTTTTCCACACTAATACAAGTGCAAAAGTGGTTTCCTGCACAACACAAGTGCGAAAAGTGGTTTTTCAACACTAACACAAGTGCGAAAAGTGGTTTTTCAACACTATCACAAGTGCAAAAAGTGTTTTTTCCACACTAATACAAGTGCAAAAGTGGTTTCCTGCACCAACACAAGTGCGAAAAGTGGTTTTTCAACACTAACACAAATGCGAAAAGTGGTTTTCCAACACTAACACAAGTGCGAAAAGTGGTTTTTCCACACTAATACAAGTGCAATAGTGGTTTCCTGCACCAACACAAGTGCGAAAAGTGGTTTTTCAACACTAACACAAGTGCGAAAAGTGGTTTTTCAACACTAACACAAGTGCGAAAAGTGGTTTTTCAACACTAACACAAGTGCGAAAAGTGTTTTTTCCACACTAATACAAGTGCAAAAGTGGTTTCCTGCACCAACACAAGTGCGAAAAGTGGTTTTTCAACACTAACACAAGTGTGAAAAGTGGTTTTTCAACACTTACACAAGTGTGAAAAGTGGTTTTTCAACACTATCACAAGTGCAAAAAGTGTTTTTTCCACACTAATACAAGTGCAAAAGTGGTTTCCTGCACCAACACATGTGCGAAAAGTGGTTTTTCAACACTAACACAAGTGTGAAAAGTGGTTTTTCAACACTAACACAAGTGCGAAAAGTGGTTTTTCAACACTAACACAAGTGCGAAAAGTGTTTTTTCCACACTAATACAAGTGCAAAAGTGGTTTCCTGCACCAACACAAGTGCGAAAAGTGGTTTTTCAACACTAACACAAGTGCGAAAAGTGGTTTTTCAACACTAACACAAGTGCGAAAAGTGTTTTTTCCACACTAATACAAGTGCAAAAGTGGTTTCCTGCACCAACACAAGTGCGAAAAGTGGTTTTTCAACACTAACACAAGTGCGAAAAGTGGTTTTTCAACACTAACAGAAGTGCGAAAACTGGTTTTTCAACACTAACACAAGTGCGAAAAGTGGTTTTTCCACACTAATACAAGTGCAAAAGTGGTTTCCTGCACCAACACAACTGCGAAAAGTGGTTTTTCAACACTAACACAAGTGAAAAAAGTGGGTTTTCAACACTAACACAAGTGCCAAAAGTGGCTTTTCCACACTAATACAAGTGCAAAAGTGGTTTCCTGCACCAACACAAGTGCGAAAAGTTGTCTTTCAACACTAACACAAGTGTGAAAAGTGGTTTTTCCACACTAATACAAGTGCAAAAGTGGTTTCCTGCACCAACACAAGTGCGAAAAGTGGTTTTTCAACACTAACACAAGTGCGAAAAGTGGTTTTTCAACACTATCACAAGTGCAAAAAGTGTTTTTTCCACACTAATACAAGTGCAAAAGTGGTTTCCTGCACCAACACAAGTGCGAAATGTGGTTTTTCAACACTAACACAAATGCGAAAAGTGGTTTTCCAACACTAACACAAGTGCGAAAAGTGGTTTTTCCACACTAATACAAGTGCAATAGTGGTTTCCTGCACCAACACAAGTGCGAAAGGTGGTTTTTCAACACTATCAAAAGTGCAAAAAGTGTTTTTTCCACACTAATACAAGTGCAAAAGTGGTTTCCTGCACCAACACAAGTGCGAAAAGTGGTTTTTCAACACTAACACAAGTGCGAAAAGTGGTTTTTCAACACTAACACAAGTGCGAAAAGTGGTTTTTCAACACTAACACAAGTGCGAAAAGTGTTTTTTCCACACTAATACAAGTGCAAAAGTGGTTTCCTGCACCAACACAAGTGCGAAAAGTGGTTTTTCAACACTAACACAAGTGCGAAAAGTGGTTTTTCAACACTTACACAAGTGTGAAAAGTGGTTTTTCAACACTATCACAAGTTCAAAAAGTGTTTTTTCCACACTAATACAAGTGCAAAAGTGGTTTCCTGCACCAACACATGTGCGAAAAGTGGTTTTTCAACACTAACACAAGTGTGAAAAGTGGTTTTTCAACACTAACACAAGTGCGAAAAGTGGTTTCTCCACACTAATACAAGTGCAAAAGTGGTTTCCTGCACCAACACAAGTGTGAAAAGTGGTTTTTCAACACTAACACAAGTGCGAAAAGTGGTTTTTCAACACTAACACAAGTGCGAAAAGTGGTTTTTCAACACTAACACAAGAGCGAACAGTGTTTTTTCCACACTAATACAAGTGCAAAAGTGGTTTCCTGCACCAAAACAAGTGCGAAAAGTGGTTTTTCAACACTAACACAAGTGCGAAAAGTGGTTTTTCAACACTAACACAAGTGCGAAAAGTGGTTTTTCAACACTAACACAAGTGCGAAAAGTCGTTTTTCAACACTAACACAAGTGCGAAAAGTGATTTTTCCACACTAATACAAGTGCAAAAGTGGTTTCCTGCACCAACACAAGTGCGAAAAGTGGTTTTTCAACACTAACAAAAGTGCGAAAAGTGGTTTTTCAACACTATCACAAGTGCAAAAAGTCTTTATTCCACACTAATACAAGTGCAAAAGTGGTTTCCTGCACCAACACAAGTGCGAAAAGTGGTTTTTCAACACTAACACAAGTGCGAAAAGTGGCTTTTCAACACTAACACAAGTGCGAAAAGTGGTTTTTCCACACTAATACAAGTGCAAAAGTGGTTTCCTGCACCAACACAAGTGCGAAAAGTGGTTTTTCAACACTAACACAAGTGCGAAAAGTGGTTTTTCAACACTAACACAAGTGCGAAAAGTGGTTTTTCAACACTAACACAAGTGCGAAAAGTGTTTTTTCCACACTAATACAAGTGCAAAAGTGGTTCCTGCACCCACACAAGTGCGAAAAGTGGTTTTTCAACACTAACACAAGTGCGAAAAGTGGTTTTTCAACACTATGACAAGTGCAAAAAGTGTTTTTTCAACACTAACACAAGTGCGAAAAGTGGTTTTTCCACACTAATACAAGTGCAAAAGTGGTTTCCTGCACCAACACAAGTGCGAAAAGTGGTTTTTCAACACTAACAAAAGTGCGAAAAGTGGTTTTTCAACACTATCACAAGTGCAAAAAGTCTTTATTCCACACTAATACAAGTGCAAAAGTGGTTTCCTGCACCAACACAAGTGCGAAAAGTGGTTTTTCAACACTAACACAAGTGCGAAAAGTGGCTTTTCAACACTAACACAAGTGCGAAAAGTGGTTTTTCCACACTAATACAAGTGCAAAAGTGGTTTCCTGCACCAACACAAGTGCGAAAAGTGGTTTTTCAACACTAACACAAGTGCGAAAAGTGGTTTTTCAACACTAACACAAGTGCGAAAAGTGGTTTTTCAACACTAACACAAGTGCGAAAAGTGTTTTTTCCACACTAATACAAGTGCAAAAGTGGTTCCTGCACCCACACAAGTGCGAAAAGTGGTTTTTCAACACTAACACAAGTGCGAAAAGTGGTTTTTCAACACTAACACAAGTGCGAAAACTGGTTTTTCAACACTAACACAAGTGCGAAAAGTGGTTTTTCCACACTAATACAAGTGCAAAAGTGGTTTCCTGCACCAACACAACTGCGAAAAGTGGTTTTTCAACACTAACACAAGTGCAAAAAGTGGTTTTTCAACACTAACACAAGTGCCAAAAGTGGCTTTTCCACACTAATACAAGTGCAAAAGTGGTTTCCTGCACCAACACAAGTGCGAAAAGTTGTCTTTCAACACTAACACAAGTGTGAAAAGTGGTTTTTCCACACTAATACAAGTGCAAAAGTGGTTTCCTGCACCAACACAAGTGCGAAAAGTGGTTTTTCAACACTAACACAAGTGCGAAATGTGGTTTTTCAACACTATCACAAGTGCAAAAAGTGTTTTTTCCACACTAATACAAGTGCAAAAGTGGTTTCCTGCACCAACAGAAGTGCGAAAAGTGGTTTTTCAACACTAACACAAATGCGAAAAGTGGTTTTCCAACACTAACACAAGTGCGAAAAGTGGTTTTTCCACACTAATACAAGTGCAATAGTGGTTTCCTGCACCAACACAAGTGCGAAAAGTGGTTTTTCAACACTATCAAAAGTGCAAAAAGTGTTTTTTCCACACTAATACAAGTGCAAAAGTGGTTTCCTGCACCAACACAAGTGCGAAAAGTGGTTTTTCAACACTAACACAAGTGCGAAAAGTGGTTTTTCAACACTAACACAAGTGCGAAAAGTGGTTTTTCAACACTAACACAAGTGCGAAAAGTGTTTTTTCCACACTAATACAAGTGCAAAAGTGGTTTCCTGCACCAACACAAGTGCGAAAAGTGGTTTTTCAACACTAACACAAGTGTGAAAAGTGGTTTTTCAACACTTACACAAGTGTGAAAAGTGGTTTTTCAACACTATCACAAGTGCAAAAAGTGTTTTTTCCACACTAATACAAGTGCAAAAGTGGTTTCCTGCACCAACACATGTGCGAAAAGTGGTTTTTCAACACTAACACAAGTGTGAAAAGTGGTTTTTCAACACTAACACAAGTGCGAAAAGTGGTTTTTCAACACTAACACAAGTGCGAAAAGTGTTTTTTCCACACTAATACAAGTGCAAAAGTGGGTTCCTGCACCAACACAAGTGCGAAAAGTGGTTTTTCAACACTAACACAAGTGCGAAAAGTGGTTTTTCAACACTAACACAAGTGCGAAAAGTGTTTTTTCCACACTAATACAAGTGCAAAAGTGGTTTCCTGCACCAACACAAGTGCGAAAAGTGGTTTTTCAACACTAACACAAGTGCGAAAAGTGGTTTTTCAACACTAACACAAGTGCGAAAACTGGTTTTTCAACACTAACACAAGTGCGAAAAGTGGTTTTTCCACACTAATACAAGTGCAAAAGTGGTTTCCTGCACCAACACAACTGCGAAAAGTGGTTTTTCAACACTAACACAAGTGCAAAAAGTGGGTTTTCAACACTAACACAAGTGCCAAAAGTGGCTTTTCCACACTAATACAAGTGCAAAAGTGGTTTCCTGCACCAACACAAGTGCGAAAAGTTGTCTTTCAACACTAACACAAGTGTGAAAAGTGGTTTTTCCACACTAATACAAGTGCAAAAGTGGTTTCCTGCACCAACACAAGTGCGAAAAGTGGTTTTTCAACACTAACACAAGTGCGAAAAGTGGTTTTTCAACACTATCACAAGTGCAAAAAGTGTTTTTTCCACACTAATACAAGTGCAAAAGTGGTTTCCTGCACCAACACAAGTGCGAAAAGTGGTTTTTCAACACTAACACAAATGCGAAAAGTGGTTTTCCAACACTAACACAAGTGCGAAAAGTGGTTTTTCCACACTAATACAAGTGCAATAGTGGTTTCCTGCACCAACACAAGTGCGAAAAGTGGTTTTTCAACACTAACACAAGTGCGAAAAGTGGTTTTTCAACACTAACACAAGTGCGAAAAGTGGTTTTTCAACACTAACACAAGTGCGAAAAGTGTTTTTTCCACACTAATACAAGTGCAAAAGTGGTTTCCTGCACCAACACAAGTGCGAAAAGTGGTTTTTCAACACTAACACAAGTGTGAAAAGTGGTTTTTCAACACTTACACAAGTGTGAAAAGTGGTTTTTCAACACTATCACAAGTGCAAAAAGTGTTTTTTCCACACTAATACAAGTGCAAAAGTGGTTTCCTGCACCAACACATGTGCGAAAAGTGGTTTTTCAACACTAACACAAGTGTGAAAAGTGGTTTTTCAACACTAACACAAGTGCGAAAAGTGGTTTTTCAACACTAACACAAGTGCGAAAAGTGTTTTTTCCACACTAATACAAGTGCAAAAGTGGTTTCCTGCACCAACACAAGTGCGAAAAGTGGTTTTTCAACACTAACACAAGTGCGAAAAGTGGTTTTTCAACACTAACACAAGTGCGAAAAGTGTTTTTTCCACACTAATACAAGTGCAAAAGTGGTTTCCTGCACCAACACAAGTGCGAAAAGTGGTTTTTCAACACTAACACAAGTGCGAAAAGTGGTTTTTCAACACTAACAGAAGTGCGAAAACTGGTTTTTCAACACTAACACAAGTGCGAAAAGTGGTTTTTCCACACTAATACAAGTGCAAAAGTGGTTTCCTGCACCAACACAACTGCGAAAAGTGGTTTTTCAACACTAACACAAGTGAAAAAAGTGGGTTTTCAACACTAACACAAGTGCCAAAAGTGGCTTTTCCACACTAATACAAGTGCAAAAGTGGTTTCCTGCACCAACACAAGTGCGAAAAGTTGTCTTTCAACACTAACACAAGTGTGAAAAGTGGTTTTTCCACACTAATACAAGTGCAAAAGTGGTTTCCTGCACCAACACAAGTGCGAAAAGTGGTTTTTCAACACTAACACAAGTGCGAAAAGTGGTTTTTCAACACTATCACAAGTGCAAAAAGTGTTTTTTCCACACTAATACAAGTGCAAAAGTGGTTTCCTGCACCAACACAAGTGCGAAATGTGGTTTTTCAACACTAACACAAATGCGAAAAGTGGTTTTCCAACACTAACACAAGTGCGAAAAGTGGTTTTTCCACACTAATACAAGTGCAATAGTGGTTTCCTGCACCAACACAAGTGCGAAAGGTGGTTTTTCAACACTATCAAAAGTGCAAAAAGTGTTTTTTCCACACTAATACAAGTGCAAAAGTGGTTTCCTGCACCAACACAAGTGCGAAAAGTGGTTTTTCAACACTAACACAAGTGCGAAAAGTGGTTTTTCAACACTAACACAAGTGCGAAAAGTGGTTTTTCAACACTAACACAAGTGCGAAAAGTGTTTTTTCCACACTAATACAAGTGCAAAAGTGGTTTCCTGCACCAACACAAGTGCGAAAAGTGGTTTTTCAACACTAACACAAGTGCGAAAAGTGGTTTTTCAACACTTACACAAGTGTGAAAAGTGGTTTTTCAACACTATCACAAGTTCAAAAAGTGTTTTTTCCACACTAATACAAGTGCAAAAGTGGTTTCCTGCACCAACACATGTGCGAAAAGTGGTTTTTCAACACTAACACAAGTGTGAAAAGTGGTTTTTCAACACTAACACAAGTGCGAAAAGTGGTTTCTCCACACTAATACAAGTGCAAAAGTGGTTTCCTGCACCAACACAAGTGTGAAAAGTGGTTTTTCAACACTAACACAAGTGCGAAAAGTGGTTTTTCAACACTAACACAAGTGCGAAAAGTGGTTTTTCAACACTAACACAAGAGCGAACAGTGTTTTTTCCACACTAATACAAGTGCAAAAGTGGTTTCCTGCACCAAAACAAGTGCGAAAAGTGGTTTTTCAACACTAACACAAGTGCGAAAAGTGGTTTTTCAACACTAACACAAGTGCGAAAAGTGGTTTTTCAACACTAACACAAGTGCGAAAAGTCGTTTTTCAACACTAACACAAGTGCGAAAAGTGATTTTTCCACACTAATACAAGTGCAAAAGTGGTTTCCTGCACCAACACAAGTGCGAAAAGTGGTTTTTCAACACTAACAAAAGTGCGAAAAGTGGTTTTTCAACACTATCACAAGTGCAAAAAGTCTTTATTCCACACTAATACAAGTGCAAAAGTGGTTTCCTGCACCAACACAAGTGCGAAAAGTGGTTTTTCAACACTAACACAAGTGCGAAAAGTGGCTTTTCAACACTAACACAAGTGCGAAAAGTGGTTTTTCCACACTAATACAAGTGCAAAAGTGGTTTCCTGCACCAACACAAGTGCGAAAAGTGGTTTTTCAACACTAACACAAGTGCGAAAAGTGGTTTTTCAACACTAACACAAGTGCGAAAAGTGGTTTTTCAACACTAACACAAGTGCGAAAAGTGTTTTTTCCACACTAATACAAGTGCAAAAGTGGTTCCTGCACCCACACAAGTGCGAAAAGTGGTTTTTCAACACTAACACAAGTGCGAAAAGTGGTTTTTCAACACTATGACAAGTGCAAAAAGTGTTTTTTCCACACTCATACAAGTGCAAAAGTGGTTTCCTGCACCAACACAAGTGTGAAAAGTGGTTTTTCAACACTAACACAAGTGCGAAAAGTGGTTTTTCAACACTAACACAAGTGCGAAAAGTGGTTTTTCTACACTAACACAAGTGCGAAAAGTGTTTTTTCCACACTAATACAAGTGCAAAAGTGGTTTCCTGCACCAACACAAGTGCGAAAAGTGGTTTTTCAACACTAACACAAGTGCGAAAAGTGGTTTTTCAACACTAACACAAGTGCGAAAAGTATTTTTTTCCACACTAGTACAAGTGCAAAAGTGGTTTCCTGCACCAACACAAGTGCGAAAAGTGGTTTTTCAACACTAACACAAGTGCGAAAAGTGGTTTTTCTACACTAACACAAGTGCGAAAAGTGTTTTTTCCACACTAATACAAGTGCAAAAGTGGTTTCCTGCACCAACACAACTGCGAAAAGTGGTTTTTCAACACTAACACAAGTGAAAAAAGTGGGTTTTCAACACTAACACAAGTGCCAAAAGTGGCTTTTCCACACTAATACAAGTGCAAAAGTGGTTTCCTGCACCAACACAAGTGCGAAAAGTTGTCTTTCAACACTAACACAAGTGTGAAAAGTGGTTTTTCCACACTAATACAAGTGCAAAAGTGGTTTCCTGCACCAACACAAGTGCGAAAAGTGGTTTTTCAACACTAACACAAGTGCGAAAAGTGGTTTTTCAACACTATCACAAGTGCAAAAAGTGTTTTTTCCACACTAATACAAGTGCAAAAGTGGTTTCCTGCACCAACACAAGTGCGAAAAGTGGTTTTTCAACACTAACACAAATGCGAAAAGTGGTTTTCCAACACTAACACAAGTGCGAAAAGTGGTTTTTCCACACTAATACAAGTGCAAAAGTGGTTTCCTGCACCAACACAAGTGCAAAAGTGGTTTCCTGCACCAACACAAGTGCGAAAAGTTGTCTTTCAACACTAACACAAGTGTGAAAAGTGGTTTTTCCACACTAATACAAGTGCAAAAGTGGTTTCCTGCACCAACACAAGTGCGAAAAGTGGTTTTTCAACACTAACACAAGTGCGAAATGTGGTTTTTCAACACTATCACAAGTGCAAAAAGTGTTTTTTCCACACTAATACAAGTGCAAAAGTGGTTTCCTGCACCAACACAAGTGCGAAAAGTGGTTTTTCAACACTAACACAAATGCGAAAAGTGGTTTTCCAACACTAACACAAGTGCGAAAAGTGGTTTTTCCACACTAATACAAGTGCAATAGTGGTTTCCTGCACCAACACAAGTGCGAAAAGTGGTTTTTCAACACTATCAAAAGTGCAAAAAGTGTTTTTTCCACACTAATACAAGTGCAAAAGTGGTTTCCTGCACCAACACAAGTGCGAAAAGTGGTTTTTCAACACTAACACAAGTGCGAAAAGTGGTTTTTCAACACTAACACAAGTGCGAAAAGTGGTTTTTCAACACTAACACAAGTGCGAAAAGTGTTTTTTCCACACTAATACAAGTGCAAAAGTGGTTTCCTGCACCAACACAAGTGCGAAAAGTGGTTTTTCAACACTAACACAAGTGTGAAAAGTGGTTTTTCAACACTTACACAAGTGTGAAAAGTGGTTTTTCAACACTATCACAAGTGCAAAAAGTGTTTTTTCCACACTAATACAAGTGCAAAAGTGGTTTCCTGCACCAACACATGTGCGAAAAGTGGTTTTTCAACACTAACACAAGTGTGAAAAGTGGTTTTTCAACACTAACACAAGTGCGAAAAGTGGTTTTTCAACACTAACACAAGTGCGAAAAGTGGTTTTTCAACACTAACACAAGTGCGAAAAGTGTTTTTTCCACACTAATACAAGTGCAAAAGTGGTTTCCTGCACCAACACAAGTGCGAAAAGTGGTTTTTCAACACTAACACAAGTGCGAAAAGTGGTTTTTCAACACTAACACAAGTGCGAAAAGTGTTTTTTCCACACTAATACAAGTGCAAAAGTGGTTTCCTGCACCAACACAAGTGCGAAAAGTGGTTTTTCAACACTAACACAAGTGCGAAAAGTGGTTTTTCAACACTAACACAAGTGCGAAAACTGGTTTTTCAACACTAACACAAGTGCGAAAAGTGGTTTTTCCACACTAATACAAGTGCAAAAGTGGTTTCCTGCACCAACACAACTGCGAAAAGTGGTTTTTCAACACTAACACAAGTGCAAAAAGTGGGTTTTCAACACTAACACAAGTGCCAAAAGTGGCTTTTCCACACTAATACAAGTGCAAAAGTGGTTTCCTGCACCAACACAAGTGCGAAAAGTTGTCTTTCAACACTAACACAAGTGTGAAAAGTGGTTTTTCCACACTAATACAAGTGCAAAAGTGGTTTCCTGCACCAACACAAGTGCGAAAAGTGGTTTTTCAACACTAACACAAGTGCGAAAAGTGGTTTTTCAACACTATCACAAGTGCAAAAAGTGTTTTTTCCACACTAATACAAGTGCAAAAGTGGTTTCCTGCACCAACACAAGTGCGAAAAGTGGTTTTTCAACACTAACACAAATGCGAAAAGTGGTTTTCCAACACTAACACAAGTGCGAAAAGTGGTTTTTCCACACTAATACAAGTGCAATAGTGGTTTCCTGCACCAACACAAGTGCGAAAAGTGGTTTTTCAACACTAACACAAGTGCGAAAAGTGGTTTTTCAACACTAACACAAGTGCGAAAAGTGGTTTTTCAACACTAACACAAGTGCGAAAAGTGTTTTTTCCACACTAATACAAGTGCAAAAGTGGTTTCCTGCACCAACACAAGTGCGAAAAGTGGTTTTTCAACACTAACACAAGTGTGAAAAGTGGTTTTTCAACACTTACACAAGTGTGAAAAGTGGTTTTTCAACACTATCACAAGTGCAAAAAGTGTTTTTTCCACACTAATACAAGTGCAAAAGTGGTTTCCTGCACCAACACATGTGCGAAAAGTGGTTTTTCAACACTAACACAAGTGTGAAAAGTGGTTTTTCAACACTAACACAAGTGCGAAAAGTGGTTTTTCAACACTAACACAAGTGCGAAAAGTGTTTTTTCCACACTAATACAAGTGCAAAAGTGGTTTCCTGCACCAACACAAGTGCGAAAAGTGGTTTTTCAACACTAACACAAGTGCGAAAAAGTGGTTTTTCAACACTAACACAAGTGCGAAAAGTGTTTTTTCCACACTAATACAAGTGCAAAAGTGGTTTCCTGCACCAACACAAGTGCGAAAAGTGGTTTTTTCAACACTAACACAAGTGCGAAAAGTGCTCAACACTAACAGAAGTGCGAAAACTGGTTTTTCAACACTAACACAAGTGCGAAAAGTGGTTTTTCCACACTAATACAAGTGCAAAAGTGGTTTCCTGCACCAACACAACTGCGAAAAGTGGTTTTTCAACACTAACACAAGTGAAAAAAAGTGGGTTTTCAACACTAACACAAGTGCCAAAAGTGGCTTTTCCACACTAATACAAGTGCAAAAGTGGTTTCCTGCACCAACACAAGTGCGAAAAGTTGTCTTTCAACACTAACACAAGTGTGAAAAGTGGTTTTTCCACACTAATACAAGTGCAAAAGTGGTTTCCTGCACCAACACAAGTGCGAAAAGTGGTTTTTCAACACTAACACAAGTGCGAAAAGTGGTTTTTCAACACTATCACAAGTGCAAAAAGTGTTTTTTCCACACTAATACAAGTGCAAAAGTGGTTTCCTGCACCAACACAAGTGCGAAAAGTGGTTTTTCAACACTAACACAAATGCGAAAAGTGGTTTTCCAACACTAACACAAGTGCGAAAAGTGGTTTTTCCACACTAATACAAGTGCAATAGTGGTTTCCTGCACCAACACAAGTGCGAAAGGTGGTTTTTCAACACTATCAAAAGTGCAAAAAGTGTTTTTTCCACACTAATACAAGTGCAAAAAGTGGTTTCCTGCACCAACACAAGTGCGAAAAGTGGTTTTCAACACTAACACAAGTGCGAAAAGTGGTTTTTCAACACTAACACAAGTGCGAAAAGTGGTTTTTCAACACTAACACAAGTGCGAAAAGTGTTTTTTCCACACTAATACAAGTGCAAAAGTGGTTTCCTGCACCAACACAAGTGCGAAAAGTGGTTTTTCAACACTAACACAAGTGCGAAAAGTGGTTTTTCAACACTTACACAAGTGTGAAAAGTGGTTTTTCAACACTATCACAAGTTCAAAAAGTGTTTTTTCCACACTAATACAAGTGCAAAAGTGGTTTCCTGCACCAACACATGTGCGAAAAGTGGTTTTTCAACACTAACACAAGTGTGAAAAGTGGTTTTTCAACACTAACACAAGTGCGAAAAGTGGTTTCTCCACACTAATACAAGTGCAAAAGTGGTTTCCTGCACCAACACATGTGCGAAAAGTGGTTTTTCAACACTAACACAAGTGTGAAAAGTGGTTTTTCAACACTAACACAAGTGCGAAAAGTGGTTTTTCAACACTAACACAAGTGCGAAAAGTGTTTTTTCCACACTAATACAAGTGCAAAAGTGGTTTCCTGCACCAACACAAGTGCGAAAAGTGGTTTTTCAACACTAACACAAGTGCGAAAAGTGGTTTTTCAACACTAACACAAGTGCGAAAAGTGTTTTTTCCACACTAATACAAGTGCAAAAGTGGTTTCCTGCACCAACACAAGTGCGAAAAGTGGTTTTTCAACACTAACACAAGTGCGAAAAGTGGTTTTTCAACACTAACACAAGTGCGAAAACTGGTTTTTCAACACTAACACAAGTGCGAAAAGTGGTTTTTCCACACTAATACAAGTGCAAAAGTGGTTTCCTGCACCAACACAACTGCGAAAAGTGGTTTTTCAACACTAACACAAGTGCAAAAAGTGGGTTTTCAACACTAACACAAGTGCCAAAAGTGGCTTTTCCACACTAATACAAGTGCAAAAGTGGTTTCCTGCACCAACACAAGTGTGAAAAGTTGTCTTTCAACACTAACACAAGTGTGAAAAGTGGTTTTTCCACACTAATACAAGTGCTAAAGTGGTTTCCTGCACCAACACAAGTGCGAAAAGTGGTTTTTCAACACTAACACAAGTGCGAAAAGTGGTTTTTCAACACTATCACAAGTGCAAAAAGTGTTTTTTCCACACTAATACAAGTGCAAAAGTGGTTTCCTGCACCAACACAAGTGCGAAAAGTGGTTTTTCAACACTAACACAAATGCGAAAAGTGGTTTTCCAACACTAACACAAGTGCGAAAAGTGGTTTTTCCACACTAATACAAGTGCAATAGTGGTTTCCTGCACCAACACAAGTGCGAAAAGTGGTTTTTCAACACTAACACAAGTGCGAAAAGTGGTTTTTCAACACTAACACAAGTGCGAAAAGTGGTTTTTCAACACTAACACAAGTGCGAAAAGTGTTTTTTCCACACTAATACAAGTGCAAAAGTGGTTTCCTGCACCAACACAAGTGCGAAAAGTGGTTTTTCAACACTAACACAAGTGTGAAAAGTGGTTTTTCAACACTTACACAAGTGTGAAAAGTGGTTTTTCAACACTATCACAAGTGCAAAAAGTGTTTTTTCCACACTAATACAAGTGCAAAAGTGGTTTCCTGCACCAACACATGTGCGAAAAGTGGTTTTTCAACACTAACACAAGTGTGAAAAGTGGTTTTTCAACACTAACACAAGTGCGAAAAGTGGTTTTTCAACACTAACACAAGTGCGAAAAGTGTTTTTTCCACACTAATACAAGTGCAAAAGTGGTTTCCTGCACCAACACAAGTGCGAAAAGTGGTTTTTCAACACTAACACAAGTGCGAAAAGTGGTTTTTCAACACTAACACAAGTGCGAAAAGTGGTTTTTCAACACTAACACAAGTGCGAAAAGTGGTTTTTCAACACTAACACAAGTGCGAAAAGTGTTTTTTCCACACTAATACAAGTGCAAAAGTGGTTTCCTGCACCAACACAAGTGCGAAAAGTGGTTTTTCAACACTAACACAAGTGTGAAAAGTGGTTTTTCAACACTTACACAAGTGTGAAAAGTGGTTTTTCAACACTATCACAAGTGCAAAAAGTGTTTTTTCCACACTAATACAAGTGCAAAAGTGGTTTCCTGCACCAACACATGTGCGAAAAGTGGTTTTTCAACACTAACACAAGTGTGAAAAGTGGTTTTTCAACACTAACACAAGTGCGAAAAGTGGTTTTTCAACACTAACACAAGTGCGAAAAGTGTTTTTTCCACACTAATACAAGTGCAAAAGTGGTTTCCTGCACCAACACAAGTGCGAAAAGTGGTTTTTCAACACTAACACAAGTGCGAAAAGTGGTTTTTCAACACTAACACAAGTGCGAAAAGTGTTTTTTCCACACTAATACAAGTGCAAAAGTGGTTTCCTGCACCAACACAAGTGCGAAAAGTGGTTTTTCAACACTAACACAAGTGCGAAAAGTGCTCAACACTAACAGAAGTGCGAAAACTGGTTTTTCAACACTAACACAAGTGCGAAAAGTGGTTTTTCCACACTAATACAAGTGCAAAAGTGGTTTCCTGCACCAACACAACTGCGAAAAGTGGTTTTTCAACACTAACACAAGTGAAAAAAGTGGGTTTTCAACACTAACACAAGTGCCAAAAGTGGCTTTTCCACACTAATACAAGTGCAAAAGTGGTTTCCTGCACCAACACAAGTGCGAAAAGTTGTCTTTCAACACTAACACAAGTGTGAAAAGTGGTTTTTCCACACTAATACAAGTGCAAAAGTGGTTTCCTGCACCAACACAAGTGCGAAAAGTGGTTTTTCAACACTAACACAAGTGCGAAAAGTGGTTTTTCAACACTATCACAAGTGCAAAAAGTGTTTTTTCCACACTAATACAAGTGCAAAAGTGGTTTCCTGCACCAACACAAGTGCGAAAAGTGGTTTTTCAACACTAACACAAATGCGAAAAGTGGTTTTCCAACACTAACACAAGTGCGAAAAGTGGTTTTTCCACACTAATACAAGTGCAATAGTGGTTTCCTGCACCAACACAAGTGCGAAAGGTGGTTTTTCAACACTATCAAAAGTGCAAAAAGTGTTTTTTCCACACTAATACAAGTGCAAAAGTGGTTTCCTGCACCAACACAAGTGCGAAAAGTGGTTTTTCAACACTAACACAAGTGCGAAAAGTGGTTTTTCAACACTAACACAAGTGCGAAAAGTGGTTTTTCAACACTAACACAAGTGCGAAAAGTGTTTTTTCCACACTAATACAAGTGCAAAAGTGGTTTCCTGCACCAACACAAGTGCGAAAAGTGGTTTTTCAACACTAACACAAGTGCGAAAAGTGGTTTTTCAACACTTACACAAGTGTGAAAAGTGGTTTTTCAACACTATCACAAGTTCAAAAAGTGTTTTTTCCACACTAATACAAGTGCAAAAGTGGTTTCCTGCACCAACACATGTGCGAAAAGTGGTTTTTCAACACTAACACAAGTGTGAAAAGTGGTTTTTCAACACTAACACAAGTGCGAAAAGTGGTTTCTCCACACTAATACAAGTGCAAAAGTGGTTTCCTGCACCAACACATGTGCGAAAAGTGGTTTTTCAACACTAACACAAGTGTGAAAAGTGGTTTTTCAACACTAACACAAGTGCGAAAAGTGGTTTTTCAACACTAACACAAGTGCGAAAAGTGTTTTTTCCACACTAATACAAGTGCAAAAGTGGTTTCCTGCACCAACACAAGTGCGAAAAGTGGTTTTTCAACACTAACACAAGTGCGAAAAGTGGTTTTTCAACACTAACACAAGTGCGAAAAGTGTTTTTTCCACACTAATACAAGTGCAAAAGTGGTTTCCTGCACCAACACAAGTGCGAAAAGTGGTTTTTCAACACTAACACAAGTGCGAAAAGTGGTTTTTCAACACTAACACAAGTGCGAAAACTGGTTTTTCAACACTAACACAAGTGCGAAAAGTGGTTTTTCCACACTAATACAAGTGCAAAAGTGGTTTCCTGCACCAACACAACTGCGAAAAGTGGTTTTTCAACACTAACACAAGTGCAAAAAGTGGGTTTTCAACACTAACACAAGTGCCAAAAGTGGCTTTTCCACACTAATACAAGTGCAAAAGTGGTTTCCTGCACCAACACAAGTGCGAAAAGTTGTCTTTCAACACTAACACAAGTGTGAAAAGTGGTTTTTCCACACTAATACAAGTGCTAAGTGGTTTCCTGCACCAACACAAGTGCGAAAAGTGGTTTTTCAACACTAACACAAGTGCGAAAAGTGGTTTTTCAACACTATCACAAGTGCAAAAAGTGTTTTTTCCACACTAATACAAGTGCAAAAGTGGTTTCCTGCACCAACACAAGTGCGAAAAGTGGTTTTTCAACACTAACACAAATGCGAAAAGTGGTTTTCCAACACTAACACAAGTGCGAAAAGTGGTTTTTCCACACTAATACAAGTGCAATAGTGGTTTCCTGCACCAACACAAGTGCGAAAAGTGGTTTTTCAACACTAACACAAGTGCGAAAAAGTGGTTTTTCAACACTAACACAAGTGCGAAAAGTGGTTTTTCAACACTAACACAAGTGCGAAAAGTGTTTTTTCCACACTAATACAAGTGCAAAAGTGGTTTCCTGCACCAACACAAGTGCGAAAAGTGGTTTTTCAACACTAACACAAGTGTGAAAAGTGGTTTTTCAACACTTACACAAGTGTGAAAAGTGGTTTTTCAACACTATCACAAGTGCAAAAAGTGTTTTTTCCACACTAATACAAGTGCAAAAGTGGTTTCCTGCACCAACACATGTGCGAAAAGTGGTTTTTCAACACTAACACAAGTGTGAAAAGTGGTTTTTCAACACTAACACAAGTGCGAAAAGTGGTTTTTCAACACTAACACAAGTGCGAAAAGTGTTTTTTCCACACTAATACAAGTGCAAAAGTGGTTTCCTGCACCAACACAAGTGCGAAAAGTGGTTTTTCAACACTAACACAAGTGCGAAAAGTGGTTTTTCAACACTAACACAAGTGCGAAAAGTGTTTTTTCCACACTAATACAAGTGCAAAAGTGGTTTCCTGCACCAACACAAGGTGCGAAAAGTGGTTTTTCAACACTAACACAAGTGCGAAAAGTGGTTTTTCAACACTAACAGAAGTGCGAAAACTGGTTTTTCAACACTAACACAAGTGCGAAAAGTGGTTTTTCCACACTAATACAAGTGCAAAAGTGGTTTCCTGCACCAACACAACTGCGAAAAGTGGTTTTCAACACTAACACAAGTGAAAAAAGTGGTTTTCAACACTAACACAAGTGCCAAAAGTGGCTTTTCCACACTAATACAAGTGCAAAAGTGGTTTCCTGCACCAACACAAGTGCGAAAAGTTGTCTTTCAACACTAACACAAGTGTGAAAAGTGGTTTTTCCACACTAATACAAGTGCAAAAGTGGTTTCCTGCACCAACACAAGTGCGAAAAGTGGTTTTTCAACACTAACACAAGTGCGAAAAGTGGTTTTTCAACACTATCACAAGTGCAAAAAGTGTTTTTTCCACACTAATACAAGTGCAAAAGTGGTTTCCTGCACCAACACAAGTGCGAAATGTGGTTTTTCAACACTAACACAAATGCGAAAAGTGGTTTTCCAACACTAACACAAGTGCGAAAAGTGGTTTTTCCACACTAATACAAGTGCAATAGTGGTTTCCTGCACCAACACAAGTGCGAAAGGTGGTTTTTCAACACTATCAAAAGTGCAAAAAGTGTTTTTTCCACACTAATACAAGTGCAAAAGTGGTTTCCTGCACCAACACAAGTGTGAAAAGTGGTTTTTCAACACTAACACAAGTGCGAAAAGTGGTTTTTCAACACTAACACAAGTGCGAAAAGTGGTTTTTCAACACTAACACAAGTGCGAAAAGTGTTTTTTCCACACTAATACAAGTGCAAAAGTGGTTTCCTGCACCAACACAAGTGCGAAAAGTGGTTTTTCAACACTAACACAAGTGCGAAAAGTGGTTTTTCAACACTTACACAAGTGTGAAAAGTGGTTTTTCAACACTATCACAAGTTCAAAAAGTGTTTTTTCCACACTAATACAAGTGCAAAAGTGGTTTCCTGCACCAACACATGTGCGAAAAGTGGTTTTTCAACACTAACACAAGTGTGAAAAGTGGTTTTTCAACACTAACACAAGTGCGAAAAGTGGTTTCTCCACACTAATACAAGTGCAAAAGTGGTTTCCTGCACCAACACAAGTGTGAAAAGTGGTTTTTCAACACTAACACAAGTGCGAAAAGTGGTTTTTCAACACTAACACAAGTGCGAAAAGTGGTTTTTCAACACTAACACAAGAGCGAACAGTGTTTTTTCCACACTAATACAAGTGCAAAAGTGGTTTCCTGCACCAAAACAAGTGCGAAAAGTGGTTTTTCAACACTAACACAAGTGCGAAAAGTGGTTTTTCAACACTAACACAAGTGCGAAAAGTGGTTTTTCAACACTAACACAAGTGCGAAAAGTCGTTTTTCAACACTAACACAAGTGCGAAAAGTGATTTTTCCACACTAATACAAGTGCAAAAGTGGTTTCCTGCACCAACACAAGTGCGAAAAGTGGTTTTTCAACACTAACAAAAGTGCGAAAAGTGGTTTTTCAACACTATCACAAGTGCAAAAAGTCTTTATTCCACACTAATACAAGTGCAAAAGTGGTTTCCTGCACCAACACAAGTGCGAAAAGTGGTTTTTCAACACTAACACAAGTGCGAAAAGTGGCTTTTCAACACTAACACAAGTGCGAAAAGTGGTTTTTCCACACTAATACAAGTGCAAAAGTGGTTTCCTGCACCAACACAAGTGCGAAAAGTGGTTTTTCAACACTAACACAAGTGCGAAAAGTGGTTTTTCAACACTAACACAAGTGCGAAAAGTGGTTTTTCAACACTAACACAAGTGCGAAAAGTGTTTTTTCCACACTAATACAAGTGCAAAAGTGGTTCCTGCACCCACACAAGTGCGAAAAGTGGTTTTTCAACACTAACACAAGTGCGAAAAGTGGTTTTTCAACACTATGACAAGTGCAAAAAGTGTTTTTTCCACACTCATACAAGTGCAAAAGTGGTTTCCTGCACCAACACAAGTGTGAAAAGTGGTTTTTCAACACTAACACAAGTGCGAAAAGTGGTTTTTCAACACTAACACAAGTGCGAAAAGTGGTTTTTCTACACTAACACAAGTGCGAAAAGTGTTTTTTCCACACTAATACAAGTGCAAAAGTGGTTTCCTGCACCAACACAAGTGCGAAAAGTGGTTTTTCAACACTAACACAAGTGCGAAAAGTGGTTTTTCAACACTAACACAAGTGCGAAAAGTATTTTTTTCCACACTAGTACAAGTGCAAAAGTGGTTTCCTGCACCAACACAAGTGCGAAAAGTGGTTTTTCAACACTAACACAAGTGCGAAAAGTGGTTTTTCAACACTAACACAAGTGCGAAAAGTGTTTTTTCCACACTAATACAAGTGCAAAAGTGGTTTCCTGCACCAACACAAGTGCGAAAAGTGGTTTTTCAACACTAACACAAGTGCGAAAAGTGCTCAACACTAACAGAAGTGCGAAAACTGGTTTTTCAACACTAACACAAGTGCGAAAAGTGGTTTTTCCACACTAATACAAGTGCAAAAGTGGTTTCCCGCACCAACACAACTGCGAAAAGTGGTTTTTCAACACTAACACAAGTGAAAAAAGTGGGTTTTCAACACTAACACAAGTGCCAAAAGTGGCTTTTCCACACTAATACAAGTGCAAAAGTGGTTTCCTGCACCAACACAAGTGCGAAAAGTTGTCTTTCAACACTAACACAAGTGTGAAAAGTGGTTTTTCCACACTAATACAAGTGCAAAAGTGGTTTCCTGCACCAACACAAGTGCGAAAAGTGGTTTTTCAACACTAACACAAGTGCGAAAAGTGGTTTTTCAACACTATCACAAGTGCAAAAAGTGTTTTTTCCACACTAATACAAGTGCAAAAGTGGTTTCCTGCACCAACACAAGTGCGAAAAGTGGTTTTTCAACACTAACACAAATGCGAAAAGTGGTTTTCCAACACTAACACAAGTGCGAAAAGTGGTTTTTCCACACTAATACAAGTGCAATAGTGGTTTCCTGCACCAACACAAGTGCGAAAGGTGGTTTTTCAACACTATCAAAAGTGCAAAAAGTGTTTTTTCCACACTAATACAAGTGCAAAAGTGGTTTCCTGCACCAACACAAGTGCGAAAAGTGGTTTTTCAACACTAACACAAGTGCGAAAAGTGGTTTTTCAACACTAACACAAGTGCGAAAAGTGGTTTTTCAACACTAACACAAGTGCGAAAAGTGTTTTTTCCACACTAATACAAGTGCAAAAGTGGTTTCCTGCACCAACACAAGTGCGAAAAGTGGTTTTTCAACACTAACACAAGTGCGAAAAGTGGTTTTTCAACACTTACACAAGTGTGAAAAGTGGTTTTTCAACACTATCACAAGTTCAAAAAGTGTTTTTTCCACACTAATACAAGTGCAAAAGTGGTTTCCTGCACCAACACATGTGCGAAAAGTGGTTTTTCAACACTAACACAAGTGTGAAAAGTGGTTTTTCAACACTAACACAAGTGCGAAAAGTGGTTTCTCCACACTAATACAAGTGCAAAAGTGGTTTCCTGCACCAACACATGTGCGAAAAGTGGTTTTTCAACACTAACACAAGTGTGAAAAGTGGTTTTTCAACACTAACACAAGTGCGAAAAGTGGTTTTTCAACACTAACACAAGTGCGAAAAGTGTTTTTTCCACACTAATACAAGTGCAAAAGTGGTTTCCTGCACCAACACAAGTGCGAAAAGTGGTTTTTCAACACTAACACAAGTGCGAAAAGTGGTTTTTCAACACTAACACAAGTGCGAAAAGTGTTTTTTCCACACTAATACAAGTGCAAAAGTGGTTTCCTGCACCAACACAAGTGCGAAAAGTGGTTTTTCAACACTAACACAAGTGCGAAAAGTGGTTTTTCAACACTAACACAAGTGCGAAAACTGGTTTTTCAACACTAACACAAGTGCGAAAAGTGGTTTTTCCACACTAATACAAGTGCAAAAGTGGTTTCCTGCACCAACACAACTGCGAAAAGTGGTTTTTCAACACTAACACAAGTGCAAAAAGTGGGTTTTCAACACTAACACAAGTGCCAAAAGTGGCTTTTCCACACTAATACAAGTGCAAAAGTGGTTTCCTGCACCAACACAAGTGCGAAAAGTTGTCTTTCAACACTAACACAAGTGTGAAAAGTGGTTTTTCCACACTAATACAAGTGCTAAAGTGGTTTCCTGCACCAACACAAGTGCGAAAAGTGGTTTTTCAACACTAACACAAGTGCGAAAAGTGGTTTTTCAACACTATCACAAGTGCAAAAAGTGTTTTTTCCACACTAATACAAGTGCAAAAGTGGTTTCCTGCACCAACACAAGTGCGAAAAGTGGTTTTTCAACACTAACACAAATGCGAAAAGTGGTTTTCCAACACTAACACAAGTGCGAAAAGTGGTTTTTCCACACTAATACAAGTGCAATAGTGGTTTCCTGCACCAACACAAGTGCGAAAAGTGGTTTTTCAACACTAACACAAGTGCGAAAAGTGGTTTTTCAACACTAACACAAGTGCGAAAAGTGGTTTTTCAACACTAACACAAGTGCGAAAAGTGTTTTTTCCACACTAATACAAGTGCAAAAGTGGTTTCCTGCACCAACACAAGTGCGAAAAGTGGTTTTTCAACACTAACACAAGTGTGAAAAGTGGTTTTTCAACACTTACACAAGTGTGAAAAGTGGTTTTTCAACACTATCACAAGTGCAAAAAGTGTTTTTTCCACACTAATACAAGTGCAAAAGTGGTTTCCTGCACCAACACATGTGCGAAAAGTGGTTTTTCAACACTAACACAAGTGTGAAAAGTGGTTTTTCAACACTAACACAAGTGCGAAAAGTGGTTTTTCAACACTAACACAAGTGCGAAAAGTGTTTTTTCCACACTAATACAAGTGCAAAAGTGGTTTCCTGCACCAACACAAGTGCGAAAAGTGGTTTTTCAACACTAACACAAGTGCGAAAAGTGGTTTTTCAACACTAACACAAGTGCGAAAAGTGTTTTTTCCACACTAATACAAGTGCAAAAGTGGTTTCCTGCACCAACACAAGTGCGAAAAGTGGTTTTTCAACACTAACACAAGTGCGAAAAGTGGTTTTTCAACACTAACAGAAGTGCGAAAACTGGTTTTTCAACACTAACACAAGTGCGAAAAGTGGTTTTTCCACACTAATACAAGTGCAAAAGTGGTTTCCTGCACCAACACAACTGCGAAAAGTGGTTTTTCAACACTAACACAAGTGAAAAAAGTGGGTTTTCAACACTAACACAAGTGCCAAAAGTGGCTTTTCCACACTAATACAAGTGCAAAAGTGGTTTCCTGCACCAACACAAGTGCGAAAAGTTGTCTTTCAACACTAACACAAGTGTGAAAAGTGGTTTTTCCACACTAATACAAGTGCAAAAGTGGTTTCCTGCACCAACACAAGTGCGAAAAGTGGTTTTTCAACACTAACACAAGTGCGAAAAGTGGTTTTTCAACACTATCACAAGTGCAAAAAGTGTTTTTTCCACACTAATACAAGTGCAAAAGTGGTTTCCTGCACCAACACAAGTGCGAAATGTGGTTTTTCAACACTAACACAAATGCGAAAAGTGGTTTTCCAACACTAACACAAGTGCGAAAAGTGGTTTTTCCACACTAATACAAGTGCAATAGTGGTTTCCTGCACCAACACAAGTGCGAAAGGTGGTTTTTCAACACTATCAAAAGTGCAAAAAGTGTTTTTTCCACACTAATACAAGTGCAAAAGTGGTTTCCTGCACCAACACAAGTGCGAAAAGTGGTTTTTCAACACTAACACAAGTGCGAAAAGTGGTTTTTCAACACTAACACAAGTGCGAAAAGTGGTTTTTCAACACTAACACAAGTGCGAAAAGTGTTTTTTCCACACTAATACAAGTGCAAAAGTGGTTTCCTGCACCAACACAAGTGCGAAAAGTGGTTTTTCAACACTAACACAAGTGCGAAAAGTGGTTTTTAAACACTTACACAAGTGTGAAAAGTGGTTTTTCAACACTATCACAAGTTCAAAAAGTGTTTTTTCCACACTAATACAAGTGCAAAAGTGGTTTCCTGCACCAACACATGTGCGAAAAGTGGTTTTTCAACACTAACACAAGTGTGAAAAGTGGTTTTTCAACACTAACACAAGTGCGAAAAGTGGTTTCTCCACACTAATACAAGTGCAAAAGTGGTTTCCTGCACCAACACAAGTGTGAAAAGTGGTTTTTCAACACTAACACAAGTGCGAAAAGTGGTTTTTCAACACTAACACAAGTGCGAAAAGTGGTTTTTCAACACTAACACAAGAGCGAACAGTGTTTTTTCCACACTAATACAAGTGCAAAAGTGGTTTCCTGCACCAAAACAAGTGCGAAAAGTGGTTTTTCAACACTAACACAAGTGCGAAAAGTGGTTTTTCAACACTAACACAAGTGCGAAAAGTGGTTTTTCAACACTAACACAAGTGCGAAAAGTCGTTTTTCAACACTAACACAAGTGCGAAAAGTGATTTTTCCACACTAATACAAGTGCAAAAGTGGTTTCCTGCACCAACACAAGTGCGAAAAGTGGTTTTTCAACACTAACAAAAGTGCGAAAAGTGGTTTTTCAACACTATCACAAGTGCAAAAAGTCTTTATTCCACACTAATACAAGTGCAAAAGTGGTTTCCTGCACCAACACAAGTGCGAAAAGTGGTTTTTCAACACTAACACAAGTGCGAAAAGTGGCTTTTCAACACTAACACAAGTGCGAAAAGTGGTTTTTCCACACTAATACAAGTGCAAAAGTGGTTTCCTGCACCAACACAAGTGCGAAAAGTGGTTTTTCAACACTAACACAAGTGCGAAAAGTGGTTTTTCAACACTAACACAAGTGCGAAAAGTGGTTTTTCAACACTAACACAAGTGCGAAAAGTGTTTTTTCCACACTAATACAAGTGCAAAAGTGGTTCCTGCACCCACACAAGTGCGAAAAGTGGTTTTTCAACACTAACACAAGTGCGAAAAGTGGTTTTTCAACACTATGACAAGTGCAAAAAGTGTTTTTTCCACACTCATACAAGTGCAAAAGTGGTTTCCTGCACCAACACAAGTGTGAAAAGTGGTTTTTCAACACTAACACAAGTGCGAAAAGTGGTTTTTCAACACTAACACAAGTGCGAAAAGTGGTTTTTCTACACTAACACAAGTGCGAAAAGTGTTTTTTCCACACTAATACAAGTGCAAAAGTGGTTTCCTGCACCAACACAAGTGCGAAAAGTGGTTTTTCAACACTAACACAAGTGCGAAAAGTGGTTTTTCAACACTAACACAAGTGCGAAAAGTATTTTTTTCCACACTAGTACAAGTGCAAAAGTGGTTTCCTGCACCAACACAAGTGCGAAAAGTGGTTTTTCAACACTAACACAAGTGCGAAAAGTGGTTTTTCTACACTAACACAAGTGCGAAAAGTGTTTTTTCCACACTAATACAAGTGCAAAAGTGGTTTCCTGCACCAACACAACTGCGAAAAGTGGTTTTTCAACACTAACACAAGTGAAAAAAGTGGGTTTTCAACACTAACACAAGTGCCAAAAGTGGCTTTTCCACACTAATACAAGTGCAAAAGTGGTTTCCTGCACCAACACAAGTGCGAAAAGTTGTCTTTCAACACTAACACAAGTGTGAAAAGTGGTTTTTCCACACTAATACAAGTGCAAAAGTGGTTTCCTGCACCAACACAAGTGCGAAAAGTGGTTTTTCAACACTAACACAAGTGCGAAAAGTGGTTTTTCAACACTATCACAAGTGCAAAAAGTGTTTTTTCCACACTAATACAAGTGCAAAAGTGGTTTCCTGCACCAACACAAGTGCGAAAAGTGGTTTTTCAACACTAACACAAATGCGAAAAGTGGTTTTCCAACACTAACACAAGTGCGAAAAGTGGTTTTTCCACACTAATACAAGTGCAAAAGTGGTTTCCTGCTCCAACACAAGTGCAAAAGTGGTTTCCTGCACCAACACAAGTGCGAAAAGTTGTCTTTCAACACTAACACAAGTGTGAAAAGTGGTTTTTCCACACTAATACAAGTGCAAAAGTGGTTTCCTGCACCAACACAAGTGCGAAAAGTGGTTTTTCAACACTAACACAAGTGCGAAATGTGGTTTTTCAACACTATCACAAGTGCAAAAAGTGTTTTTTCCACACTAATACAAGTGCAAAAGTGGTTTCCTGCACCAACACAAGTGCGAAAAGTGGTTTTTCAACACTAACACAAATGCGAAAAGTGGTTTTCCAACACTAACACAAGTGCGAAAAGTGGTTTTTCCACACTAATCAAGTGCAATAGTGGTTTCCTGCACCAACACAAGTGCGAAAAGTGGTTTTTCAACACTATCAAAAGTGCAAAAAGTGTTTTTTTCCACACTAATACAAGTGCAAAAGTGGTTTCCTGCACCAACACAAGTGCGAAAAGTGGTTTTTCAACACTAACACAAGTGCGAAAAGTGGTTTTTCAACACTAACACAAGTGCGAAAAGTGGTTTTTCAACACTAACACAAGTGCGAAAAGTGTTTTTTCCACACTAATACAAGTGCAAAAGTGGTTTCCTGCACCAACACAAGTGCGAAAAGTGGTTTTTCAACACTAACACAAGTGTGAAAAGTGGTTTTTCAACACTTACACAAGTGTGAAAAGTGGTTTTTCAACACTATCACAAGTGCAAAAAGTGTTTTTTCCACACTAATACAAGTGCAAAAGTGGTTTCCTGCACCAACACATGTGCGAAAAGTGGTTTTTCAACACTAACACAAGTGTGAAAAGTGGTTTTTCAACACTAACACAAGTGCGAAAAGTGGTTTTTCAACACTAACACAAGTGCGAAAAGTGTTTTTTCCACACTAATACAAGTGCAAAAGTGGTTTCCTGCACCAACACAAGTGCGAAAAGTGGTTTTTCAACACTAACACAAGTGCGAAAAGTGGTTTTTCAACACTAACACAAGTGCGAAAAGTGTTTTTTCCACACTAATACAAGTGCAAAAGTGGTTTCCTGCACCAACACAAGTGCGAAAAGTGGTTTTTCAACACTAACACAAGTGCGAAAAGTGGTTTTTCAACACTAACACAAGTGCGAAAACTGGTTTTTCAACACTAACACAAGTGCGAAAAGTGGTTTTTCCACACTAATACAAGTGCAAAAGTGGTTTCCTGCACCAACACAACTGCGAAAAGTGGTTTTTCAACACTAACACAAGTGCAAAAAGTGGCTTTTCAACACTAACACAAGTGCCAAAAGTGGCTTTTCCACACTAATACAAGTGCAAAAGTGGTTTCCTGCACCAACACAAGTGCGAAAAGTTGTCTTTCAACACTAACACAAGTGTGAAAAGTGGTTTTTCCACACTAATACAAGTGCAAAAGTGGTTTCCTGCACCAACACAAGTGCGAAAAGTGGTTTTTCAACACTAACACAAGTGCGAAAAGTGGTTTTTCAACACTATCACAAGTGCAAAAAGTGTTTTTTCCACACTAATACAAGTGCAAAAGTGGTTTCCTGCACCAACACAAGTGCGAAAAGTGGTTTTTCAACACTAACACAAATGCGAAAAGTGGTTTTCCAACACTAACACAAGTGCGAAAAGTGGTTTTTCCACACTAATACAAGTGCAATAGTGGTTTCCTGCACCAACACAAGTGCGAAAAGTGGTTTTTCAACACTAACACAAGTGCGAAAAGTGGTTTTTCAACACTAACACAAGTGCGAAAAGTGGTTTTTCAACACTAACACAAGTGCGAAAAGTGTTTTTTCCACACTAATACAAGTGCAAAAGTGGTTTCCTGCACCAACACAAGTGCGAAAAGTGGTTTTTCAACACTAACACAAGTGTGAAAAGTGGTTTTTCAACACTTACACAAGTGTGAAAAGTGGTTTTTCAACACTATCACAAGTGCAAAAAGTGTTTTTTCCACACTAATACAAGTGCAAAAGTGGTTTCCTGCACCAACACATGTGCGAAAAGTGGTTTTTCAACACTAACACAAGTGTGAAAAGTGGTTTTTCAACACTAACACAAGTGCGAAAAGTGGTTTTTCAACACTAACACAAGTGCGAAAAGTGTTTTTTCCACACTAATACAAGTGCAAAAGTGGTTTCCTGCACCAACACAAGTGCGAAAAGTGGTTTTTCAACACTAACACAAGTGCGAAAAGTGGTTTTTCAACACTAACACAAGTGCGAAAAGTGTTTTTTCCACACTAATACAAGTGCAAAAGTGGTTTCCTGCACCAAAACAAGTGCGAAAAGTGGTTTTTCAACACTAACACAAGTGCGAAAAGTGGTTTTTCAACACTAACACAAGTGCGAAAACTGGTTTTTCAACACTAACACAAGTGCGAAAAGTGGTTTTTCCACACTAATACAAGTGCAAAAGTGGTTTCCTGCACCAACACAACTGCGAAAAGTGGTTTTTCAACACTAACACAAGTGAAAAAAGTGGGTTTTCAACACTAACACAAGTGCCAAAAGTGGCTTTTCCACACTAATACAAGTGCAAAAGTGGTTTCCTGCACCAACACAAGTGCGAAAAGTTGTCTTTCAACACTAACACAAGTGTGAAAAGTGGTTTTTCCACACTAATACAAGTGCAAAAGTGGTTTCCTGCACCAACACAAGTGCGAAAAGTGGTTTTTCAACACTAACACAAGTGCGAAAAGTGGTTTTTCAACACTATCACAAGTGCAAAAAGTGTTTTTTCCACACTAATACAAGTGCAAAAGTGGTTTCCTGCACCAACACAAGTGCGAAAAGTGGTTTTTCAACACTAACACAAATGCGAAAAGTGGTTTTCCAACACTAACACAAGTGCGAAAAGTGGTTTTTCCACACTAATACAAGTGCAATAGTGGTTTCCTGCACCAACACAAGTGCGAAAGGTGGTTTTTCAACACTATCAAAAGTGCAAAAAGTGTTTTTTCCACACTAATACAAGTGCAAAAGTGGTTTCCTGCACCAACACAAGTGCGAAAAGTGGTTTTTCAACACTAACACAAGTGCGAAAAGTGGTTTTTCAACACTAACACAAGTGCGAAAAGTGGTTTTTCAACACTAACACAAGTGCGAAAAGTGTTTTTTCCACACTAATACAAGTGCAAAAGTGGTTTCCTGCACCAACACAAGTGCGAAAAGTGGTTTTTCAACACTAACACAAGTGCGAAAAGTGGTTTTTCAACACTTACACAAGTGTGAAAAGTGGTTTTTCAACACTATCACAAGTTCAAAAAGTGTTTTTTCCACACTAATACAAGTGCAAAAGTGGTTTCCTGCACCAACACATGTGCGAAAAGTGGTTTTTCAACACTAACACAAGTGTGAAAAGTGGTTTTTCAACACTAACACAAGTGCGAAAAGTGGTTTCTCCACACTAATACAAGTGCAAAAGTGGTTTCCTGCACCAACACAAGTGTGAAAAGTGGTTTTTCAACACTAACACAAGTGCGAAAAGTGGTTTTTCAACACTAACACAAGTGCGAAAAGTGGTTTTTCAACACTAACACAAGAGCGAACAGTGTTTTTTCCACACTAATACAAGTGCAAAAGTGGTTTCCTGCACCAAAACAAGTGCGAAAAGTGGTTTTTCAACACTAACACAAGTGCGAAAAGTGGTTTTTCAACACTAACACAAGTGCGAAAAGTCGTTTTTCAACACTAACACAAGTGCGAAAAGTGATTTTTCCACACTAATACAAGTGCAAAAGTGGTTTCCTGCACCAACACAAGTGCGAAAAGTGGTTTTTCAACACTAACAAAAGTGCGAAAAGTGGTTTTTCAACACTATCACAAGTGCAAAAAGTCTTTATTCCACACTAATACAAGTGCAAAAGTGGTTTCCTGCACCAACACAAGTGCGAAAAGTGGTTTTTCAACACTAACACAAGTGCGAAAAGTGGCTTTTCAACACTAACACAAGTGCGAAAAGTGGTTTTTCCACACTAATACAAGTGCAAAAGTGGTTTCCTGCACCAACACAAGTGCGAAAAGTGGTTTTTCAACACTAACACAAGTGCGAAAAGTGGTTTTTCAACACTAACACAAGTGCGAAAAGTGGTTTTTCAACACTAACACAAGTGCGAAAAGTGTTTTTTCCACACTAATACAAGTGCAAAAGTGGTTCCTGCACCCACACAAGTGCGAAAAGTGGTTTTTCAACACTAACACAAGTGCGAAAAGTGGTTTTTCAACACTATGACAAGTGCAAAAAGTGTTTTTTCCACACTCATACAAGTGCAAAAGTGGTTTCCTGCACCAACACAAGTGTGAAAAGTGGTTTTTCAACACTAACACAAGTGCGAAAAGTGGTTTTTCAACACTAACACAAGTGCGAAAAGTGGTTTTTCTACACTAACACAAGTGCGAAAAGTGTTTTTTCCACACTAATACAAGTGCAAAAGTGGTTTCCTGCACCAACACAAGTGCGAAAAGTGGTTTTTCAACACTAACACAAGTGCGAAAAGTGGTTTTTCAACACTAACACAAGAGCGAACAGTGTTTTTTCCACACTAATACAAGTGCAAAAGTGGTTTCCTGCACCAAAACAAGTGCGAAAAGTGGTTTTTCAACACTAACACAAGTGCGAAAAGTGGTTTTTCAACACTAACACAAGTGCGAAAAGTGGTTTTTCAACACTAACACAAGTGCGAAAAGTCGTTTTTCAACACTAACACAAGTGCGAAAAGTGATTTTTCCACACTAATACAAGTGCAAAAGTGGTTTCCTGCACCAACACAAGTGCGAAAAGTGGTTTTTCAACACTAACAAAAGTGCGAAAAGTGGTTTTTCAACACTATCACAAGTGCAAAAAGTCTTTATTCCACACTAATACAAGTGCAAAAGTGGTTTCCTGCACCAACACAAGTGCGAAAAGTGGTTTTTCAACACTAACACAAGTGCAAAAAGTGGCTTTTCAACACTAACACAAGTGCGAAAAGTGGTTTTTCCACACTAATACAAGTGCAAAAGTGGTTTCCTGCACCAACACAAGTGCGAAAAGTGGTTTTTCAACACTAACACAAGTGCGAAAAGTGGTTTTTCAACACTAACACAAGTGCGAAAAGTGGTTTTTCAACACTAACACAAGTGCGAAAAGTGTTTTTTCCACACTAATACAAGTGCAAAAGTGGTTCCTGCACCCACACAAGTGCGAAAAGTGGTTTTTCAACACTAACACAAGTGCGAAAAGTGGTTTTTCAACACTATGACAAGTGCAAAAAGTGTTTTTCCACACTCATACAAGTGCAAAAGTGGTTTCCTGCACCAACACAAGTGTGAAAAGTGGTTTTTCAACACTAACACAAGTGCGAAAAGTGGTTTTTCAACACTAACACAAGTGCGAAAAGTGGTTTTTCTACACTAACACAAGTGCGAAAAGTGTTTTTTCCACACTAATACAAGTGCAAAAGTGGTTTCCTGCACCAACACAAGTGCGAAAAGTGGTTTTTCAACACTAACACAAGTGCGAAAAGTGGTTTTTCAACACTAACACAAGTGCGAAAAGTATTTTTTTCCACACTAGTACAAGTGCAAAAGTGGTTTCCTGCACCAACACAAGTGCGAAAAGTGGTTTTTCAACACTAACACAAGTGCGAAAAGTGGTTTTTCTACACTAACACAAGTGCGAAAAGTGTTTTTTCCACACTAATACAAGTGCAAAAGTGGTTTCCTGCACCAACACAACTGCGAAAAGTGGTTTTTCAACACTAACACAAGTGAAAAAAGTGGGTTTTCAACACTAACACAAGTGCCAAAAGTGGCTTTTCCACACTAATACAAGTGCAAAAGTGGTTTCCTGCACCAACACAAGTGCGAAAAGTTGTCTTTCAACACTAACACAAGTGTGAAAAGTGGTTTTTCCACACTAATACAAGTGCAAAAGTGGTTTCCTGCACCAACACAAGTGCGAAAAGTGGTTTTTCAACACTAACACAAGTGCGAAAAGTGGTTTTTCAACACTATCACAAGTGCAAAAAGTGTTTTTTCCACACTAATACAAGTGCAAAAGTGGTTTCCTGCACCAACACAAGTGCGAAAAGTGGTTTTTCAACACTAACACAAATGCGAAAAGTGGTTTTCCAACACTAACACAAGTGCGAAAAGTGGTTTTTCCACACTAATACAAGTGCAAAAGTGGTTTCCTGCACCAACACAAGTGCAAAAGTGGTTTCCTGCACCAACACAAGTGCGAAAAGTTGTCTTTCAACACTAACACAAGTGTGAAAAGTGGTTTTTCCACACTAATACAAGTGCAAAAGTGGTTTCCTGCACCAACACAAGTGCGAAAAGTGGTTTTTCAACACTAACACAAGTGCGAAATGTGGTTTTTCAACACTATCACAAGTGCAAAAAGTGTTTTTTCCACACTAATACAAGTGCAAAAGTGGTTTCCTGCACCAACACAAGTGCGAAAAGTGGTTTTTCAACACTAACACAAATGCGAAAAGTGGTTTTCCAACACTAACACAAGTGCGAAAAGTGGTTTTTCCACACTAATACAAGTGCAATAGTGGTTTCCTGCACCAACACAAGTGCGAAAAGTGGTTTTTCAACACTATCAAAAGTGCAAAAAGTGTTTTTTCCACACTAATACAAGTGCAAAAGTGGTTTCCTGCACCAACACAAGTGCGAAAAGTGGTTTTTCAACACTAACACAAGTGCGAAAAGTGGTTTTTCAACACTAACACAAGTGCGAAAAGTGGTTTTTCAACACTAACACAAGTGCGAAAAGTGTTTTTTCCACACTAATACAAGTGCAAAAGTGGTTTCCTGCACCAACACAAGTGCGAAAAGTGGTTTTTCAACACTAACACAAGTGTGAAAAGTGGTTTTTCAACACTTACACAAGTGTGAAAAGTGGTTTTTCAACACTATCACAAGTGCAAAAAGTGTTTTTTCCACACTAATACAAGTGCAAAAGTGGTTTCCTGCACCAACACATGTGCGAAAAGTGGTTTTTCAACACTAACACAAGTGTGAAAAGTGGTTTTTCAACACTAACACAAGTGCGAAAAGTGGTTTTTCAACACTAACACAAGTGCGAAAAGTGTTTTTTCCACACTAATACAAGTGCAAAAGTGGTTTCCTGCACCAACACAAGTGCGAAAAGTGGTTTTTCAACACTAACACAAGTGCGAAAAGTGGTTTTTCAACACTAACACAAGTGCGAAAAGTGTTTTTTCCACACTAATACAAGTGCAAAAGTGGTTTCCTGCACCAACACAAGTGCGAAAAGTGGTTTTTCAACACTAACACAAGTGCGAAAAGTGGTTTTTCAACACTAACACAAGTGCGAAAACTGGTTTTTCAACACTAACACAAGTGCGAAAAGTGGTTTTTCCACACTAATACAAGTGCAAAAGTGGTTTCCTGCACCAACACAACTGCGAAAAGTGGTTTTTCAACACTAACACAAGTGCAAAAAGTGGCTTTTCAACACTAACACAAGTGCCAAAAGTGGCTTTTCCACACTAATACAAGTGCAAAAGTGGTTTCCTGCACCAACACAAGTGCGAAAAGTTGTCTTTCAACACTAACACAAGTGTGAAAAGTGGTTTTTCCACACTAATACAAGTGCAAAAGTGGTTTCCTGCACCAACACAAGTGCGAAAAGTGGTTTTTCAACACTAACACAAGTGCGAAAAGTGGTTTTTCAACACTATCACAAGTGCAAAAAGTGTTTTTTCCACACTAATACAAGTGCAAAAGTGGTTTCCTGCACCAACACAAGTGCGAAAAGTGGTTTTTCAACACTAACACAAATGCGAAAAGTGGTTTTCCAACACTAACACAAGTGCGAAAAGTGGTTTTTCCACACTAATACAAGTGCAATAGTGGTTTCCTGCACCAACACAAGTGCGAAAAGTGGTTTTTCAACACTAACACAAGTGCGAAAAGTGGTTTTTCAACACTAACACAAGTGCGAAAAGTGGTTTTTCAACACTAACACAAGTGCGAAAAGTGTTTTTTCCACACTAATACAAGTGCAAAAGTGGTTTCCTGCACCAACACAAGTGCGAAAAGTGGTTTTTCAACACTAACACAAGTGTGAAAAGTGGTTTTTCAACACTTACACAAGTGTGAAAAGTGGTTTTTCAACACTATCACAAGTGCAAAAAGTGTTTTTTCCACACTAATACAAGTGCAAAAGTGGTTTCCTGCACCAACACATGTGCGAAAAGTGGTTTTTCAACACTAACACAAGTGTGAAAAGTGGTTTTTCAACACTAACACAAGTGCGAAAAGTGGTTTTTCAACACTAACACAAGTGCGAAAAGTGTTTTTTCCACACTAATACAAGTGCAAAAGTGGTTTCCTGCACCAACACAAGTGCGAAAAGTGGTTTTTCAACACTAACACAAGTGCGAAAAGTGGTTTTTCAACACTAACACAAGTGCGAAAAGTGTTTTTTCCACACTAATACAAGTGCAAAAGTGGTTTCCTGCACCAAAACAAGTGCGAAAAGTGGTTTTTCAACACTAACACAAGTGCGAAAAGTGGTTTTTCAACACTAACACAAGTGCGAAAACTGGTTTTTCAACACTAACACAAGTGCGAAAAGTGGTTTTTCCACACTAATACAAGTGCAAAAGTGGTTTCCTGCACCAACACAACTGCGAAAAGTGGTTTTTCAACACTAACACAAGTGAAAAAAGTGGGTTTTCAACACTAACACAAGTGCCAAAAGTGGCTTTTCCACACTAATACAAGTGCAAAAGTGGTTTCCTGCACCAACACAAGTGCGAAAAGTTGTCTTTCAACACTAACACAAGTGTGAAAAGTGGTTTTTCCACACTAATACAAGTGCAAAAGTGGTTTCCTGCACCAACACAAGTGCGAAAAGTGGTTTTTCAACACTAACACAAGTGCGAAAAGTGGTTTTTCAACACTATCACAAGTGCAAAAAGTGTTTTTTCCACACTAATACAAGTGCAAAAGTGGTTTCCTGCACCAACACAAGTGCGAAAAGTGGTTTTTCAACACTAACACAAATGCGAAAAGTGGTTTTCCAACACTAACACAAGTGCGAAAAGTGGTTTTTCCACACTAATACAAGTGCAATAGTGGTTTCCTGCACCAACACAAGTGCGAAAGGTGGTTTTTCAACACTATCAAAAGTGCAAAAAGTGTTTTTTCCACACTAATACAAGTGCAAAAGTGGTTTCCTGCACCAACACAAGTGCGAAAAGTGGTTTTTCAACACTAACACAAGTGCGAAAAGTGGTTTTTCAACACTAACACAAGTGCGAAAAGTGGTTTTTCAACACTAACACAAGTGCGAAAAGTGTTTTTTCCACACTAATACAAGTGCAAAAGTGGTTTCCTGCACCAACACAAGTGCGAAAAGTGGTTTTTCAACACTAACACAAGTGCGAAAAGTGGTTTTTCAACACTATCACAAGTTCAAAAAGTGTTTTTTCCACACTAATACAAGTGCAAAAGTGGTTTCCTGCACCAACACATGTGCGAAAAGTGGTTTTTCAACACTAACACAAGTGTGAAAAGTGGTTTTTCAACACTAACACAAGTGCGAAAAGTGGTTTCTCCACACTAATACAAGTGCAAAAGTGGTTTCCTGCACCAACACAAGTGTGAAAAGTGGTTTTTCAACACTAACACAAGTGCGAAAAGTGGTTTTTCAACACTAACACAAGTGCGAAAAGTGGTTTTTCAACACTAACACAAGAGCGAACAGTGTTTTTTCCACACTAATACAAGTGCAAAAGTGGTTTCCTGCACCAAAACAAGTGCGAAAAGTGGTTTTTCAACACTAACACAAGTGCGAAAAGTGGTTTTTCAACACTAACACAAGTGCGAAAAGTCGTTTTTCAACACTAACACAAGTGCGAAAAGTGATTTTTCCACACTAATACAAGTGCAAAAGTGGTTTCCTGCACCAACACAAGTGCGAAAAGTGGTTTTTCAACACTAACAAAAGTGCGAAAAGTGGTTTTTCAACACTATCACAAGTGCAAAAAGTCTTTATTCCACACTAATACAAGTGCAAAAGTGGTTTCCTGCACCAACACAAGTGCGAAAAGTGGTTTTTCAACACTAACACAAGTGCGAAAAGTGGCTTTTCAACACTAACACAAGTGCGAAAAGTGGTTTTTCCACACTAATACAAGTGCAAAAGTGGTTTCCTGCACCAACACAAGTGCGAAAAGTGGTTTTTCAACACTAACACAAGTGCGAAAAGTGGTTTTTCAACACTAACACAAGTGCGAAAAGTGGTTTTTCAACACTAACACAAGTGCGAAAAGTGTTTTTTCCACACTAATACAAGTGCAAAAGTGGTTCCTGCACCCACACAAGTGCGAAAAGTGGTTTTTCAACACTAACACAAGTGCGAAAAGTGGTTTTTCAACACTATGACAAGTGCAAAAAGTGTTTTTTCCACACTCATACAAGTGCAAAAGTGGTTTCCTGCACCAACACAAGTGTGAAAAGTGGTTTTTCAACACTAACACAAGTGCGAAAAGTGGTTTTTCAACACTAACACAAGTGCGAAAAGTGGTTTTTCTACACTAACACAAGTGCGAAAAGTGTTTTTTCCACACTAATACAAGTGCAAAAGTGGTTTCCTGCACCAACACAAGTGCGAAAAGTGGTTTTTCAACACTAACACAAATGCGAAAAGTGGTTTTTCAACACTAACACAAGTGCGAAAAGTATTTTTTTCCACACTAGTACAAGTGCAAAAGTGGTTTCCTGCACCAACACAAGTGCGAAAAGTGGTTTTTCAACACTAACACAAGTGCGAAAAGTGGTTTTTCAACACTAACACAAGTGCGAAAAGTGTTTTTTCCACACTAATACAAGTGCAAAAGTGGTTTCCTGCACCAACACAACTGCGAAAAGTGGTTTTTCAACACTAACACAAGTGAAAAAAGTGGGTTTTCAACACTAACACAAGTGCCAAAAGTGGCTTTTCCACACTAATACAAGTGCAAAAGTGGTTTCCTGCACCAACACAAGTGCGAAAAGTTGTCTTTCAACACTAACACAAGTGTGAAAAGTGGTTTTTCCACACTAATACAAGTGCAAAAGTGGTTTCCTGCACCAACACAAGTGCGAAAAGTGGTTTTTCAACACTAACACAAGTGCGAAAAGTGGTTTTTCAACACTATCACAAGTGCAAAAAGTGTTTTTTCCACACTAATACAAGTGCAAAAGTGGTTTCCTGCACCAACACAAGTGCGAAAAGTGGTTTTTCAACACTAACACAAGTGCGAAAAGTGGTTTTTCAACACTATCACAAGTGCAAAAAGTGTTTTTTCCACACTAATACAAGTGCAAAAGTGGTTTCCTGCACCAACACAAGTGCGAAATGTGGTTTTTCAACACTAACACAAGTGCAAAAAGTGGTTTTTCCACACTAATACAAGTGCAAAAGTGGTTTCCTGCACCAACACAAGTGCGAAAAGTGGTTTTTCAACACTAACACAAGTGCGAAAAGTGGTTTTTCCACACTAATACAAGTGCAATAGTGGTTTCCTGCACCAACACAAGTGCGAAAGGTGGTTTTTCAACACTATCAAAAGTGCAAAAAGTGTTTTTTCCACACTAATACAAGTGCAAAAGTGGTTTCCTGCACCAACACAAGTGCGAAAAGTGGTTTTTCAACACTAACACAAGTGCGAAAAGTGGTTTTTCAACACTAACACAAGTGCGAAAAGTGGTTTTTCAACACTAACACAAGTGCGAAAAGTGGTTTTTCAACACTAACACAAGAGCGAACAGTGTTTTTTCCACACTAATACAAGTGCAAAAGTGGTTTCCTGCACCAAAACAAGTGCGAAAAGTGGTTTTTCAACACTAACACAAGTGCGAAAAGTGGTTTTTCAACACTAACACAAGTGCGAAAAGTCGTTTTTCAACACTAACACAAGTGCGAAAAGTGATTTTTCCACACTAATACAAGTGCAAAAGTGGTTTCCTGCACCAACACAAGTGCGAAAAGTGGTTTTTCAACACTAACAAAAGTGCGAAAAGTGGTTTTTCAACACTATCACAAGTGCAAAAAGTCTTTATTCCACACTAATACAAGTGCAAAAGTGGTTTCCTGCACCAACACAAGTGCGAAAAGTGGTTTTTCAACACTAACACAAGTGCGAAAAGTGGCTTTTCAACACTAACACAAGTGCGAAAAGTGGTTTTTCCACACTAATACAAGTGCAAAAGTGGTTTCCTGCACCAACACAAGTGCGAAAAGTGGTTTTTCAACACTAACACAAGTGCGAAAAGTGGTTTTTCAACACTAACACAAGTGCGAAAAGTGGTTTTTCAACACTAACACAAGTGCGAAAAGTGTTTTTTCCACACTAATACAAGTGCAAAAGTGGTTCCTGCACCCACACAAGTGCGAAAAGTGGTTTTTCAACACTAACACAAGTGCGAAAAGTGGTTTTTCAACACTATGACAAGTGCAAAAAGTGTTTTTTCCACACTCATACAAGTGCAAAAGTGGTTTCCTGCACCAACACAAGTGTGAAAAGTGGTTTTTCAACACTAACACAAGTGCGAAAAGTGGTTTTTCAACACTAACACAAGTGCGAAAAGTGGTTTTTCTACACTAACACAAGTGCGAAAAGTGTTTTTTCCACACTAATACAAGTGCAAAAGTGGTTTCCTGCACCAACACAAGTGCGAAAAGTGGTTTTTCAACACTAACACAAGTGCGAAAAGTGGTTTTTCAACACTAACACAAGTGCGAAAAGTATTTTTTTCCACACTAGTACAAGTGCAAAAGTGGTTTCCTGCACCAACACAAGTGCGAAAAGTGGTTTTTCAACACTAACACAAGTGCGAAAAGTGGTTTTTCAACACTAACACAAGTGCGAAAAGTGTTTTTTCCACACTAATACAAGTGCAAAAGTGGTTTCCTGCACCAACACAACTGCGAAAAGTGGTTTTTCAACACTAACACAAGTGAAAAAAGTGGGTTTTCAACACTAACACAAGTGCCAAAAGTGGCTTTTCCACACTAATACAAGTGCAAAAGTGGTTTCCTGCACCAACACAAGTGCGAAAAGTTGTCTTTCAACACTAACACAAGTGTGAAAAGTGGTTTTTCCACACTAATACAAGTGCAAAAGTGGTTTCCTGCACCAACACAAGTGCGAAAAGTGGTTTTTCAACACTAACACAAGTGCGAAAAGTGGTTTTTCAACACTATCACAAGTGCAAAAAGTGTTTTTTCCACACTAATACAAGTGCAAAAGTGGTTTCCTGCACCAACACAAGTGCGAAAAGTGGTTTTTCAACACTAACACAAGTGCGAAAAGTGGTTTTTCAACACTATCACAAGTGCAAAAAGTGTTTTTTCCACACTAATACAAGTGCAAAAGTGGTTTCCTGCACCAACACAAGTGCGAAATGTGGTTTTTCAACACTAACACAAGTGCAAAAAGTGGTTTTTCCACACTAATACAAGTGCAAAAGTGGTTTCCTGCACCAACACAAGTGCGAAAAGTGGTTTTTCAACACTAACACAAGTGCGAAAAGTGGTTTTTCCACACTAATACAAGTGCAATAGTGGTTTCCTGCACCAACACAAGTGCGAAAGGTGGTTTTTCAACACTATCAAAAGTGCAAAAAGTGTTTTTTCCACACTAATACAAGTGCAAAAGTGGTTTCCTGCACCAACACAAGTGCGAAAAGTGGTTTTTCAACACTAACACAAGTGCGAAAAGTGGTTTTTCAACACTAACACAAGTGCGAAAAGTGGTTTTTCAACACTAACACAAGTGCGAAAAGTGTTTTTTCCACACTAATACAAGTGCAAAAGTGGTTTCCTGCACCAACACAAGTGCGAAAAGTGGTTTTTCAACACTAACACAAGTGCGAAAAGTGGTTTTTCAACACTTACACAAGTGTGAAAAGTGGTTTTTCAACACTATCACAAGTTCAAAAAGTGTTTTTTCCACACTAATACAAGTGCAAAAGTGGTTTCCTGCACCAACACATGTGCGAAAAGTGGTTTTTCAACACTAACACAAGTGTGAAAAGTGGTTTTTCAACACTAACACAAGTGCGAAAAGTGGTTTCTCCACACTAATACAAGTGCAAAAGTGGTTTCCTGCACCAACACAAGTGTGAAAAGTGGTTTTTCAACACTAACACAAGTGCGAAAAGTGGTTTTTCAACACTAACACAAGTGCGAAAAGTGGTTTTTCAACACTAACACAAGAGCGAACAGTGTTTTTTCCACACTAATACAAGTGCAAAAGTGGTTTCCTGCACCAAAACAAGTGCGAAAAGTGGTTTTTCAACACTAACACAAGTGCGAAAAGTGGTTTTTCAACACTAACACAAGTGCGAAAAGTCGTTTTTCAACACTAACACAAGTGCGAAAAGTGATTTTTCCACACTAATACAAGTGCAAAAGTGGTTTCCTGCACCAACACAAGTGCGAAAAGTGGTTTTTCAACACTAACAAAAGTGCGAAAAGTGGTTTTTCAACACTATCACAAGTGCAAAAAGTCTTTATTCCACACTAATACAAGTGCAAAAGTGGTTTCCTGCACCAACACAAGTGCGAAAAGTGGTTTTTCAACACTAACACAAGTGCGAAAAGTGGCTTTTCAACACTAACACAAGTGCGAAAAGTGGTTTTTCCACACTAATACAAGTGCAAAAGTGGTTTCCTGCACCAACACAAGTGCGAAAAGTGGTTTTTCAACACTAACACAAGTGCGAAAAGTGGTTTTTCAACACTAACACAAGTGCGAAAAGTGGTTTTTCAACACTAACACAAGTGCGAAAAGTGTTTTTTCCACACTAATACAAGTGCAAAAGTGGTTCCTGCACCCACACAAGTGCGAAAAGTGGTTTTTCAACACTAACACAAGTGCGAAAAGTGGTTTTTCAACACTATGACAAGTGCAAAAAGTGTTTTTTCCACACTCATACAAGTGCAAAAGTGGTTTCCTGCACCAACACAAGTGTGAAAAGTGGTTTTTCAACACTAACACAAGTGCGAAAAGTGGTTTTTCAACACTAACACAAGTGCGAAAAGTGGTTTTTCTACACTAACACAAGTGCGAAAAGTGTTTTTTCCACACTAATACAAGTGCAAAAGTGGTTTCCTGCACCAACACAAGTGCGAAAAGTGGTTTTTCAACACTAACACAAGTGCGAAAAGTGGTTTTTCAACACTAACACAAGTGCGAAAAGTATTTTTTTCCACACTAGTACAAGTGCAAAAGTGGTTTCCTGCACCAACACAAGTGCGAAAAGTGGTTTTTCAACACTAACACAAGTGCGAAAAGTGGTTTTTCAACACTAACACAAGTGCGAAAAGTGTTTTTTCCACACTAATACAAGTGCAAAAGTGGTTTCCTGCACCAACACAACTGCGAAAAGTGGTTTTTCAACACTAACACAAGTGAAAAAAGTGGGTTTTCAACACTAACACAAGTGCCAAAAGTGGCTTTTCCACACTAATACAAGTGCAAAAGTGGTTTCCTGCACCAACACAAGTGCGAAAAGTTGTCTTTCAACACTAACACAAGTGTGAAAAGTGGTTTTTCCACACTAATACAAGTGCAAAAGTGGTTTCCTGCACCAACACAAGTGCGAAAAGTGGTTTTTCAACACTAACACAAGTGCGAAAAGTGGTTTTTCAACACTATCACAAGTGCAAAAAGTGTTTTTTCCACACTAATACAAGTGCAAAAGTGGTTTCCTGCACCAACACAAGTGCGAAAAGTGGTTTTTCAACACTAACACAAGTGCGAAAAGTGGTTTTTCAACACTATCACAAGTGCAAAAAGTGTTTTTTCCACACTAATACAAGTGCAAAAGTGGTTTCCTGCACCAACACAAGTGCGAAATGTGGTTTTTCAACACTAACACAAATGCGAAAAGTGGTTTTCCAACACTAACACAAGTGCGAAAAGTGGTTTTTCCACACTAATACAAGTGCAATAGTGGTTTCCTGCACTAACACAAGTGCGAAAAGTGGTTTTTCAACACTATCACAAGTGCAAAAAGTGGTTTTTCCACACTAATACAAGTGCAAAAGTGGTTTCCTGCACCAACACAAGTGCGAAAAGTGGTTTTTCAACACTAACACAAGTGCGAAAAGTGGTTTTTCAACACTATCACAAGTGCAAAAAGTGTTTTTTCCACACTAATACAAGTGCAAAAGTGGTTTCCTGCACCAACACAAGTGCGAAATGTGGTTTTTCAACACTAACACAAATGCGAAAAGTGGTTTTCCAACACTAACACAAGTGCGAAAAGTGGTTTTTCCACACTAATACAAGTGCAATAGTGGTTTCCTGCACCAACACAAGTGCGAAAGGTGGTTTTTCAACACTATCAAAAGTGCAAAAAGTGTTTTTTCCACACTAATACAAGTGCAAAAGTGGTTTCCTGCACCAACACAAGTGCGAAAAGTGGTTTTTCAACACTAACACAAGTGCGAAAAGTGGTTTTTCAACACTAACACAAGTGCGAAAAGTGGTTTTTCAACACTAACACAAGTGCGAAAAGTGTTTTTTCCACACTAATACAAGTGCAAAAGTGGTTTCCTGCACCAACACAAGTGCGAAAAGTGGTTTTTCAACACTAACACAAGTGCGAAAAGTGGTTTTTCAACACTTACACAAGTGTGAAAAGTGGTTTTTCAACACTATCACAAGTTCAAAAAGTGTTTTTTCCACACTAATACAAGTGCAAAAGTGGTTTCCTGCACCAACACATGTGCGAAAAGTGGTTTTTCAACACTAACACAAGTGTGAAAAGTGGTTTTTCAACACTAACACAAGTGCGAAAAGTGGTTTCTCCACACTAATACAAGTGCAAAAGTGGTTTCCTGCACCAACACAAGTGTGAAAAGTGGTTTTTCAACACTAACACAAGTGCGAAAAGTGGTTTTTCAACACTAACACAAGTGCGAAAAGTGGTTTTTCAACACTATCACAAGAGCGAACAGTGTTTTTTCCACACTAATACAAGTGCAAAAGTGGTTTCCTGCACCAAAACAAGTGCGAAAAGTGGTTTTTCAACACTAACACAAGTGCGAAAAGTGGTTTTTCAACACTAACACAAGTGCGAAAAGTGGTTTTTCAACACTAACACAAGTGCGAAAAGTCGTTTTTCAACACTAACACAAGGCGAAAAGTGATTTTTCCACACTAATACAAGTGCAAAAGTGGTTTCCTGCACCAACACAAGTGCGAAAAGTGGTTTTTCAACACTAACAAAAGTGCGAAAAGTGGTTTTTCAACACTATCACAAGTGCAAAAAGTCTTTATTCCACACTAATACAAGTGCAAAAGTGGTTTCCTGCACCAACACAAGTGCGAAAAGTGGTTTTTCAACACTAACACAAGTGCGAAAAGTGGCTTTTCAACACTAACACAAGTGCGAAAAGTGGTTTTTCCACACTAATACAAGTGCAAAAGTGGTTTCCTGCACCAACACAAGTGCGAAAAGTGGTTTTTCAACACTAACACAAGTGCGAAAAGTGGTTTTTCAACACTAACACAAGTGCGAAAAGTGGTTTTTCAACACTAACACAAGTGCGAAAAGTGTTTTTTCCACACTAATACAAGTGCAAAAGTGGTTCCTGCACCCACACAAGTGCGAAAAGTGGTTTTTCAACACTAACACAAGTGCGAAAAGTGGTTTTTCAACACTATGACAAGTGCAAAAAGTGTTTTTTCCACACTCATACAAGTGCAAAAGTGGTTTCCTGCACCAACACAAGTGTGAAAAGTGGTTTTTCAACACTAACACAAGTGCGAAAAGTGGTTTTTCAACACTAACACAAGTGCGAAAAGTGGTTTTTCTACACTAACACAAGTGCGAAAAGTGTTTTTTCCACACTAATACAAGTGCAAAAGTGGTTTCCTGCACCAACACAAGTGCGAAAAGTGGTTTTTCAACACTAACACAAGTGCGAAAAGTGGTTTTTCAACACTAACACAAGTGCGAAAAGTATTTTTTTTCCACACTAGTACAAGTGCAAAAGTGGTTTCCTGCACCAACACAAGTGCGAAAAGTGGTTTTTCAACACTAACACAAGTGCGAAAAGTGGTTTTTCTACACTAACACAAGTGCGAAAAGTGTTTTTTCCACACTAATACAAGTGCAAAAGTGGTTTCCTGCACCAACACAACTGCGAAAAGTGGTTTTTCAACACTAACACAAGTGAAAAAAGTGGGTTTTCAACACTAACACAAGTGCCAAAAGTGGCTTTTCCACACTAATACAAGTGCAAAAGTGGTTTCCTGCACCAACACAAGTGCGAAAAGTTGTCTTTCAACACTAACACAAGTGTGAAAAGTGGTTTTTCCACACTAATACAAGTGCAAAAGTGGTTTCCTGCACCAACACAAGTGCGAAAAGTGGTTTTTCAACACTAACACAAGTGCGAAAAGTGGTTTTTCAACACTATCACAAGTGCAAAAAGTGTTTTTTCCACACTAATACAAGTGCAAAAGTGGTTTCCTGCACCAACACAAGTGCGAAAAGTGGTTTTTCAACACTAACACAAATGCGAAAAGTGGTTTTCCAACACTAACACAAGTGCGAAAAGTGGTTTTTCCACACTAATACAAGTGCAGTAGTGGTTTCCTGCACCAACACAAGTGCGAAAGGTGGTTTTTCAACACTATCAAAAGTGCAAAAAGTGTTTTTTCCACACTAATACAAGTGCAAAAGTGGTTTCCTGCACCAACACAAGTGCGAAAAGTGGTTTTTCAACACTAACACAAGTGCGAAAAGTGGTTTTTCAACACTAACACAAGTGCGAAAAGTGGTTTTTCAACACTAACACAAGTGCGAAAAGTGTTTTTTCCACACTAATACAAGTGCAAAAGTGGTTTCCTGCACCAACACAAGTGCGAAAAGTGGTTTTTCAACACTAACACAAGTGCGAAAAGTGGTTTTTCAACACTTACACAAGTGTGAAAAGTGGTTTTTCAACACTATCACAAGTTCAAAAAGTGTTTTTTCCACACTAATACAAGTGCAAAAGTGGTTTCCTGCACCAACACAAGTGTGAAAAGTGGTTTTTCAACACTAACACAAGTGCGAAAAGTGGTTTTTCAACACTATGACAAGTGCAAAAAGTGTTTTTTCCACACTCATACAAGTGCAAAAGTGGTTTCCTGCACCAACACAAGTGTGAAAAGTGGTTTTTCAACACTAACACAAGTGCGAAAAGTGGTTTTTCAACACTAACACAAGTGCGAAAAGTGGTTTTTCTACACTAACACAAGTGCGAAAAGTGTTTTTTCCACACTAATACAAGTGCAAAAGTGGTTTCCTGCACCAACACAAGTGCGAAAAGTGGTTTTTCAACACTAACACAAGTGCGAAAAGTGGTTTTTCAACACTAACACAAGTGCGAAAAGTATTTTTTTCCACACTAGTACAAGTGCAAAAGTGGTTTCCTGCACCAACACAAGTGCGAAAAGTGGTTTTTCAACACTAACACAAGTGCGAAAAGTGGTTTTTCTACACTAACACAAGTGCGAAAAGTGTTTTTTCCACACTAATACAAGTGCAAAAGTGGTTTCCTGCACCAACACAACTGCGAAAAGTGGTTTTTCAACACTAACACAAGTGAAAAAAGTGGGTTTTCAACACTAACACAAGTGCCAAAAGTGGCTTTTCCACACTAATACAAGTGCAAAAGTGGTTTCCTGCACCAACACAAGTGCGAAAAGTTGTCTTTCAACACTAACACAAGTGTGAAAAGTGGTTTTTCCACACTAATACAAGTGCAAAAGTGGTTTCCTGCACCAACACAAGTGCGAAAAGTGGTTTTTCAACACTAACACAAGTGCGAAAAGTGGTTTTTCAACACTATCACAAGTGCAAAAAGTGTTTTTTCCACACTAATACAAGTGCAAAAGTGGTTTCCTGCACCAACACAAGTGCGAAAAGTGGTTTTTCAACACTAACACAAATGCGAAAAGTGGTTTTCCAACACTAACACAAGTGCGAAAAGTGGTTTTTCCACACTAATACAAGTGCAATAGTGGTTTCCTGCACCAACACAAGTGCGAAAGGTGGTTTTTCAACACTATCAAAAGTGCAAAAAGTGTTTTTTCCACACTAATACAAGTGCAAAAGTGGTTTCCTGCACCAACACAAGTGCGAAAAGTGGTTTTTCAACACTAACACAAGTGCGAAAAGTGGTTTTTCAACACTAACACAAGTGCGAAAAGTGGTTTTTCAACACTAACACAAGTGCGAAAAGTGTTTTTTCCACACTAATACAAGTGCAAAAGTGGTTTCCTGCACCAACACAAGTGCGAAAAGTGGTTTTTCAACACTAACACAAGTGCGAAAAGTGGTTTTTCAACACTTACACAAGTGTGAAAAGTGGTTTTTCAACACTATCACAAGTTCAAAAAGTGTTTTTTCCACACTAATACAAGTGCAAAAGTGGTTTCCTGCACCAACACATGTGCGAAAAGTGGTTTTTCAACACTAACACAAGTGTGAAAAGTGGTTTTTCAACACTAACACAAGTGCGAAAAGTGGTTTCTCCACACTAATACAAGTGCAAAAGTGGTTTCCTGCACCAACACAAGTGCAAAAAGTGTTTTTTCAACACTAACACAAGTGCAAAAAGTGTTTTTTCAACACTAACACAAGTGCAAAAAGTGGTTTTTCAACACTAACACAAGTGCGAAAAGTGGTTTTTCAACACTAACACAAGTGCGAAAAGTGTTTTTTCCACACTAATACAAGTGCAAAAGTGGTTTCCTGCACCAACACAAGTGCAAAATTGGTTTTTCAACACTAACACAAGTGCGAAAAGTGGTTTTTCAACACTAACACAAGTGCGAAAAGTGTTTTTTCCACACTAATACAAGTGCAAAAGTGGTTTCCTGCACCAACACAAGTGCGAAAAGTGGTTTTTCAACACTAACACAAGTGCGATAAGTGGTTTTTCAACACTAACACAAGTGCGAAAAGTGGTTTTTCAACACTAACACAAGTGCGAAAAGTGTTTTTTCCACACTAATACAAGTGCAAAAGTGGTTTCCTGCACCAACACAAGTGCAAAAAGTGTTTTTTCAACACTAACACAAGTGCAAAAAGTGTTTTTTCCACACTAATACAAGTGGAAAAGTGGTTTCCTGCACCAACACAAGTGCAAAATTGGTTTTTCAACACTAACACAAGTGCGAAAAGTGGTTTTTCAACACTAACACAAGTGCGAAAAGTGGTTTTTCAACACTATCAAAAGTGCAAAAAGTGTTTTTTCCACACTAATACAAGTGGAAAAGTGGTTTCCTGCACCAACACAAGTGCAAAATTGGTTTTTCAACACTAACACAAGTGCGAAAAGTGGTTTTTCAACACTAACACAAGTGCGAAAAGTGTTTTTTCCACACTAATACAAGTGCAAAAGTGGTTTCCTGCACCAACACAAGTGCGAAAAGTGGTTTTTCAACACTAACACAAGTGCGATAAGTGGTTTTTCAACACTAACACAAGTGCGAAAAGTGGTTTTTCAACACTAACACAAGTGCGAAAAGTGTTTTTTCCACACTAATACAAGTGCAAAAGTGGTTTCCTGCACCAACACAAGTGCAAAAAGTGTTTTTTCAACACTAACACAAGTGCAAAAAGTGTTTTTTCAACACTAACACAAGTGCGAAAAGTGGTTTTTCAACACTAACACAAGTGCGAAAAGTGGTTTTTCAACACTAACACAAGTGCGAAAAGTGTTTTTTCCACACTAATACAAGTGCAAAAGTGGTTTCCTGCACCAACACAAGTGCAAAATTGGTTTTTCAACACTAACACAAGTGCGAAAAGTGGTTTTTCAACACTAACACAAGTGCGAAAAGTGTTTTTTCCACACTAATACAAGTGCAAAAGTGGTTTCCTGCACCAACACAAGTGCGAAAAGTGGTTTTTCAACACTAACACAAGTGCGATAAGTGGTTTTTCAACACTAACACAAGTGCGAAAAGTGGTTTTTCAACACTAACACAAGTGCGAAAAGTGTTTTTTCCACACTAATACAAGTGCAAAAGTGGTTTCCTGCACCAACACAAGTGCAAAAAGTGTTTTTTCAACACTAACACAAGTGCAAAAAGTGTTTTTTCAACACTAACACAAGTGCGAAAAGTGGTTTTTCAACACTAACACAAGTGCGAAAAGTGGTTTTTCAACACTAACACAAGTGCGAAAAGTGTTTTTTCCACACTAATACAAGTGCAAAAGTGGTTTCCTGCACCAACACAAGTGCGAAAAGTGTTTTTTCAACACTAACACAAGTGCGAAAAGTGGTTTTTCAACACTAACATAAGTGTGAAAAGTGGTTTTTCAACACTAACACAAGTGCGAAAAGTGGTTTTTCCACACTAATACAAGTGCAAAAGTGGTTTCCTGCACCAACACAAGTGCGAAAAGTGGTTTTTCAACACTAACACAAGTGCGAAAAGTGGTTTTTCAACACTATCACAAGTGCAAAAAGTGTTTTTTCCACACTAATACAAGTGCAAAAGTGGTTTCGTGCACCAACACAAGTTCGAAAAGTGGTTTTTCAACACTATCACAAGTGCAAAAAGTGTTTTTTCCACACTAATACAAGTGCAAAAGTGGTTTCCTGCACCAACACAAGTGCAAAAAGTGGTTTTTTTTAACACTAACACGAGTGCGAAAAGTGGTTTTTCAACACTAACACAAGTGCAAAAAGTGGTTTTTCAACACTAACACATTGCGAAAAGTGCTTTTTCCACACTAATACAAGTGCAAAAGTGGTTTCCTGCACCAACACAAGTGCGAAAAGTGGTTTTACAACACTAACACAAGTGCGAAAAGTGGCTTTTCAACACTAACACAAGTGCGAAAAGTGGTTTTTCCACACTAATACAAGTGGAAAAGTGGTTTCCTGCACCAACACAAGTGTGAAAAGTGGTTTTACAACACTAACACAAGTGCGAAAAGTGGCTTTTCAACACTAACACAAGTGCAAAAAGTGTTTTTTCCACACTAATACAAGTGCAAAAGTGGTTTCCTGCACCAGTACAAGTGCAAAAAGTGGTTTTTCAACACTAACGCAAGTGCGAAAAGTGTTTTTTCCACACTAATACAAGTGCAAAAGTGGTTTCCTGCACCAACACAAGTGCGAAAAGTGGTTTTTCAACACTAACACAAGTGCGATAAGTGGTTTTTGAACACTAACACAAGTGCGAAAAGTGGTTTTTCAACACTAACACAAGTGCGAAAAGTGGTTTTTCAACACTAACACAAGTGAGAAAAGTGGTTTTTCCACACTAATACAAGTGCAAAAGTGGTTTCCTGCACCAACACAAGTGCGAAAAGTGGTTTTACAACACTAACACAAGTGCGAAAAGTGGCTTTTCAACACTAACACAAGTGCGAAAAGTGGTTTTTCCACACTAATACAAGTGGAAAAGTGGTTTCCTGCACCAACACAAGTGTGAAAAGTGGTTTTACAACACTAACACAAGTGCGAAAAGTGGCTTTTCAACACTAACACAAGTGCAAAAAGTGTTTTTTCCACACTAATACAAGTGCAAAAGTGGTTTCCTGCACCAGTACAAGTGCAAAAAGTGGTTTTTCAACACTAACACAAGTGCGAAAAGTGTTTTTTCCACACTAATACAAGTGCAAAAGTGGTTTTTGAACACTAACACAAGTGCGAAAAGTGGTTTTTCAACACTAACACAAGTGCGAAAAGTGGTTTTTCCACACTAATACAAGTGCAAAAGTGGTTTCCTGCACCAACACAAGTGCGAAAAGTGGTTTTTCAACACTAACACAAGTTCGAAAAGTGGTTTTTCAACACTATCACAAGTGCAAAAAGTGTTTTTTCCACACTAATACAAGTGGAAAAGTGGTTTCCTGCACCAACACAAGTGCAAAATTGGTTTTTCAACACTAACACAAGTGCGAAAAGTGGTTTTTCAACACTAACACAAGTGCGAAAAGTGTTTTTTCCACACTAATACAAGTGCAAAAGTGGTTTCCTGCACCAACACAAGTGCGAAAAGTGGTTTTTCAACACTAACACAAGTGCGATAAGTGGTTTTTCAACACTAACACAAGTGCGAAAAGTGGTTTTTCAACACTAACACAAGTGCGAAAAGTGTTTTTTCCACACTAATACAAGTGCAAAAGTGGTTTCCTGCACCAACACAAGTGCAAAAAGTGTTTTTTCAACACTAACACAAGTGCAAAAAGTGTTTTTTCAACACTAACACAAGTGCGAAAAGTGGTTTTTCAACACTAACACAAGTGCGAAAAGTGGTTTTTCAACACTAACACAAGTGCGAAAAGTGTTTTTTCCACACTAATACAAGTGCAAAAGTGGTTTCCTGCACCAACACAAGTGCAAAATTGGTTTTTCAACACTAACACAAGTGCGAAAAGTGGTTTTTCAACACTAACACAAGTGCGAAAAGTGTTTTTTCCACACTAATACAAGTGCAAAAGTGGTTTCCTGCACCAACACAAGTGCGAAAAGTGGTTTTTCAACACTAACACAAGTGCGATAAGTGGTTTTTCAACACTAACACAAGTGCGAAAAGTGGTTTTTCAACACTAACACAAGTGCGAAAAGTGTTTTTTCCACACTAATACAAGTGCAAAAGTGGTTTCCTGCACCAACACAAGTGCAAAAAGTGTTTTTTCAACACTAACACAAGTGCAAAAAGTGTTTTTTCAACACTAACACAAGTGCGAAAAGTGGTTTTTCAACACTAACACAAGTGCGAAAAGTGGTTTTTCAACACTAACACAAGTGCGAAAAGTGTTTTTTCCACACTAATACAAGTGCAAAAGTGGTTTCCTGCACCAACACAAGTGCGAAAAGTGTTTTTTCAACACTAACACAAGTGCGAAAAGTGGTTTTTCAACACTAACATAAGTGTGAAAAGTGGTTTTTCAACACTAACACAAGTGCGAAAAGTGGTTTTTCCACACTAATACAAGTGCAAAAGTGGTTTCCTGCACCAACACAAGTGCGAAAAGTGGTTTTTCAACACTAACACAAGTGCGAAAAGTGGTTTTTCAACACTATCACAAGTGCAAAAAGTGTTTTTTCCACACTAATACAAGTGCAAAAGTGGTTTCGTGCACCAACACAAGTTCGAAAAGTGGTTTTTCAACACTATCACAAGTGCAAAAAGTGTTTTTTCCACACTAATACAAGTGGAAAAGTGGTTTCCTGCACCAACACAAGTGCGAAAAGTGATTTTTCAACACTAACACAAGTGCGAAAAGTGGTTTTTCAACACTAACACAAGTGCGAAAAGTGGTTTTTCAACACTAACACAAGTGCGAAAAGTGTTTTTTCCACACTAATACAAGTGCAAAAGTGGTTTCCTGCACCAACACAAGTGCGAAAAGTGGTTTTTCAACACTAACACAAGTGCGAAAAGTGGTTTTTCAACACTTACACAAGTGTGAAAAGTGGTTTTTCAACACTATCACAAGTTCAAAAAGTGTTTTTTCCACACTAATACAAGTGCAAAAGTGGTTTCCTGCACCAACACATGTGCGAAAAGTGGTTTTTCAACACTAACACAAGTGTGAAAAGTGGTTTTTCAACACTAACACAAGTGCGAAAAGTGGTTTCTCCACACTAATACAAGTGCAAAAGTGGTTTCCTGCACCAACACAAGTGCAAAAAGTGTTTTTTCAACACTAACACAAGTGCAAAAAGTGTTTTTTCAACACTAACACAAGTGCGAAAAGTGGTTTTTCAACACTAACACAAGTGCGAAAAGTGGTTTTTCAACACTAACACAAGTGCGAAAAGTGTTTTTTCCACACTAATACAAGTGCAAAAGTGGTTTCCTGCACCAACACAAGTGCAAAATTGGTTTTTCAACACTAACACAAGTGCGAAAAGTGGTTTTTCAACACTAACACAAGTGCGAAAAGTGTTTTTTCCACACTAATACAAGTGCAAAAGTGGTTTCCTGCACCAACACAAGTGCGAAAAGTGGTTTTTCAACACTAACACAAGTGCGATAAGTGGTTTTTCAACACTAACACAAGTGCGAAAAGTGGTTTTTCAACACTAACACAAGTGCGAAAAGTGTTTTTTCCACACTAATACAAGTGCAAAAGTGGTTTCCTGCACCAACACAAGTGCAAAAAGTGTTTTTTCAACACTAACACAAGTGCAAAAAGTGTTTTTTCCACACTAATACAAGTGGAAAAGTGGTTTCCTGCACCAACACAAGTGCAAAATTGGTTTTTCAACACTAACACAAGTGCGAAAAGTGGTTTTTCAACACTAACACAAGTGCGAAAAGTGGTTTTTCAACACTATCAAAAGTGCAAAAAGTGTTTTTTCCACACTAATACAAGTGGAAAAGTGGTTTCCTGCACCAACACAAGTGCAAAATTGGTTTTTCAACACTAACACAAGTGCGAAAAGTGGTTTTTCAACACTAACACAAGTGCGAAAAGTGTTTTTTCCACACTAATACAAGTGCAAAAGTGGTTTCCTGCACCAACACAAGTGCGAAAAGTGGTTTTTCAACACTAACACAAGTGCGATAAGTGGTTTTTCAACACTAACACAAGTGCGAAAAGTGGTTTTTCAACACTAACACAAGTGCGAAAAGTGTTTTTTCCACACTAATACAAGTGCAAAAGTGGTTTCCTGCACCAACACAAGTGCAAAAAGTGTTTTTTCAACACTAACACAAGTGCAAAAAGTGTTTTTTCAACACTAACACAAGTGCGAAAAGTGGTTTTTCAACACTAACACAAGTGCGAAAAGTGGTTTTTCAACACTAACACAAGTGCGAAAAGTGTTTTTTCCACACTAATACAAGTGCAAAAGTGGTTTCCTGCACCAACACAAGTGCAAAATTGGTTTTTCAACACTAACACAAGTGCGAAAAGTGGTTTTTCAACACTAACACAAGTGCGAAAAGTGTTTTTTCCACACTAATACAAGTGCAAAAGTGGTTTCCTGCACCAACACAAGTGCGAAAAGTGGTTTTTCAACACTAACACAAGTGCGATAAGTGGTTTTTCAACACTAACACAAGTGCGAAAAGTGGTTTTTCAACACTAACACAAGTGCGAAAAGTGTTTTTTCCACACTAATACAAGTGCAAAAGTGGTTTCCTGCACCAACACAAGTGCAAAAAGTGTTTTTTCAACACTAACACAAGTGCAAAAAGTGTTTTTTCAACACTAACACAAGTGCGAAAAGTGGTTTTTCAACACTAACACAAGTGCGAAAAGTGGTTTTTCAACACTAACACAAGTGCGAAAAGTGTTTTTTCCACACTAATACAAGTGCAAAAGTGGTTTCCTGCACCAACACAAGTGCGAAAAGTGTTTTTTCAACACTAACACAAGTGCGAAAAGTGGTTTTTCAACACTAACATAAGTGTGAAAAGTGGTTTTTCAACACTAACACAAGTGCGAAAAGTGGTTTTTCCACACTAATACAAGTGCAAAAGTGGTTTCCTGCACCAACACAAGTGCGAAAAGTGGTTTTTCAACACTAACACAAGTGCGAAAAGTGGTTTTTCAACACTATCACAAGTGCAAAAAGTGTTTTTTCCACACTAATACAAGTGCAAAAGTGGTTTCGTGCACCAACACAAGTTCGAAAAGTGGTTTTTCAACACTATCACAAGTGCAAAAAGTGTTTTTTCCACACTAATACAAGTGCAAAAGTGGTTTCCTGCACCAACACAAGTGCAAAAAGTGGTTTTTTTTAACACTAACACGAGTGCGAAAAGTGGTTTTTCAACACTAACACAAGTGCAAAAAGTGGTTTTTCAACACTAACACATTGCGAAAAGTGCTTTTTCCACACTAATACAAGTGCAAAAGTGGTTTCCTGCACCAACACAAGTGCGAAAAGTGGTTTTACAACACTAACACAAGTGCGAAAAGTGGCTTTTCAACACTAACACAAGTGCGAAAAGTGGTTTTTCCACACTAATACAAGTGGAAAAGTGGTTTCCTGCACCAACACAAGTGTGAAAAGTGGTTTTACAACACTAACACAAGTGCGAAAAGTGGCTTTTCAACACTAACACAAGTGCAAAAAGTGTTTTTTCCACACTAATACAAGTGCAAAAGTGGTTTCCTGCACCAGTACAAGTGCAAAAAGTGGTTTTTCAACACTAACGCAAGTGCGAAAAGTGTTTTTTCCACACTAATACAAGTGCAAAAGTGGTTTCCTGCACCAACACAAGTGCGAAAAGTGGTTTTTCAACACTAACACAAGTGCGATAAGTGGTTTTTGAACACTAACACAAGTGCGAAAAGTGGTTTTTCAACACTAACACAAGTGCGAAAAGTGGTTTTTCAACACTAACACAAGTGCGAAAAGTGGTTTTTCCACACTAATACAAGTGCAAAAGTGGTTTCCTGCACCAACACAAGTGCGAAAAGTGGTTTTACAACACTAACACAAGTGCGAAAAGTGGCTTTTCAACACTAACACAAGTGCGAAAAGTGGTTTTTCCACACTAATACAAGTGGAAAAGTGGTTTCCTGCACCAACACAAGTGTGAAAAGTGGTTTTACAACACTAACACAAGTGCGAAAAGTGGCTTTTCAACACTAACACAAGTGCAAAAAGTGTTTTTTCCACACTAATACAAGTGCAAAAGTGGTTTCCTGCACCAGTACAAGTGCAAAAAGTGGTTTTTCAACACTAACACAAGTTCGAAAAGTGTTTTTTCCACACTAATACAAGTGCAAAAGTGGTTTCCTGCACCAACACAAGTGCGAAAAGTGGTTTTTCAACACTAACACAAGTGCGATAAGTGGTTTTTGAACACTAACACAAGTGCGAAAAGTGGTTTTTCAACACTAACACAAGTGCGAAAAGTGGTTTTTCCACACTAATACAAGTGCAAAAGTGGTTTCCTGCACCAACACAAGTGCGAAAAGTGGTTTTTCAACACTAACACAAGTTCGAAAAGTGGTTTTTCAACACTATCACAAGTGCAAAAAGTGTTTTTTCCACACTAATACAAGTGGAAAAGTGGTTTCCTGCACCAACACAAGTGCAAAATTGGTTTTTCAACACTAACACAAGTGCGAAAAGTGGTTTTTCAACACTAACACAAGTGCGAAAAGTGTTTTTTCCACACTAATACAAGTGCAAAAGTGGTTTCCTGCACCAACACAAGTGCGAAAAGTGGTTTTTCAACACTAACACAAGTGCGATAAGTGGTTTTTCAACACTAACACAAGTGCGAAAAGTGGTTTTTCAACACTAACACAAGTGCGAAAAGTGTTTTTTCCACACTAATACAAGTGCAAAAGTGGTTTCCTGCACCAACACAAGTGCAAAAAGTGTTTTTTCAACACTAACACAAGTGCAAAAAGTGTTTTTTCAACACTAACACAAGTGCGAAAAGTGGTTTTTCAACACTAACACAAGTGCGAAAAGTGGTTTTTCAACACTAACACAAGTGCGAAAAGTGTTTTTTCCACACTAATACAAGTGCAAAAGTGGTTTCCTGCACCAACACAAGTGCAAAATTGGTTTTTCAACACTAACACAAGTGCGAAAAGTGGTTTTTCAACACTAACACAAGTGCGAAAAGTGTTTTTTCCACACTAATACAAGTGCAAAAGTGGTTTCCTGCACCAACACAAGTGCGAAAAGTGGTTTTTCAACACTAACACAAGTGCGATAAGTGGTTTTTCAACACTAACACAAGTGCGAAAAGTGGTTTTTCAACACTAACACAAGTGCGAAAAGTGTTTTTTCCACACTAATACAAGTGCAAAAGTGGTTTCCTGCACCAACACAAGTGCAAAAAGTGTTTTTCAACACTAACACAAGTGCAAAAAGTGTTTTTTCAACACTAACACAAGTGCGAAAAGTGGTTTTTCAACACTAACACAAGTGCGAAAAGTGGTTTTTCAACACTAACACAAGTGCGAAAAGTGTTTTTTCCACACTAATACAAGTGCAAAAGTGGTTTCCTGCACCAACACAAGTGCGAAAAGTGTTTTTTCAACACTAACACAAGTGCGAAAAGTGGTTTTTCAACACTAACATAAGTGTGAAAAGTGGTTTTTCAACACTAACACAAGTGCGAAAAGTGGTTTTTCCACACTAATACAAGTGCAAAAGTGGTTTCCTGCACCAACACAAGTGCGAAAAGTGGTTTTTCAACACTAACACAAGTGCGAAAAGTGGTTTTTCAACACTATCACAAGTGCAAAAAGTGTTTTTTCCACACTAATACAAGTGCAAAAGTGGTTTCGTGCACCAACACAAGTTCGAAAAGTGGTTTTTCAACACTATCACAAGTGCAAAAAGTGTTTTTTCCACACTAATACAAGTGGAAAAGTGGTTTCCTGCACCAACACAAGTGCGAAAAGTGATTTTTCAACACTAACACAAGTGCGAAAAGTGGTTTTTCAACACTAATACAAGTGCGAAAAGTGTTTTTTCCACACTAATACAAGTGCAAAAGTGGTTCCCTGCACCAACACAAGTGCGAAAAGTGGTTTTTTAACACTAACACAAGTGCGAAAAGTGGTTTTTCAACACTAACACAAGTGCGAAAAGTGATTTTTCAACACTAACACAAGTGCGAAAAGTGGTTTTTCCACACTAATACAAGTGCAAAAGTGGTTTCCTGCACCAACACAAGTGCGAAAAGTGGTTTTACAACACTAACACAAGTGCGAAAAGTGGCTTTTCAACACTAACACAAGTGCGAAAAGTGGTTTTTCCACACTAATACAAGTGCAAAAGTGGTTTCCTGCACCAACACAAGTGCGAAAAGTGGTTTTTCAGCACTAACACAAGTGCGAAAAGTGTTTTTTCCACACTAATACAAGTGCAAAAGTGGTTTCCTGCACCAACACAAGTGCGAAAAGTGGTTTTTCAACACTAACACAAGTGCGAAAAGTTGTTTTTCAACACTAACACAAGTGCGAAAAGTGGTTTTTCAACACTAACACAAGTGCGAAAAGTGGTTTTTCCACACTAATACAAGTGCAAAAGTGGTTTCCTGCACCAACACAAGTGCAAAAAGTGGTTTTTCAACATTAACACAAGGGCGAAAAGTGGTCTTTCAACACTATCACAAGTGCAAAAAGTGTTTTTTCCACACTAATACAAGTGCAAAAGTGGTTTCCTGCACCAACACATGTGCGAAAAGTGGTTTTTCAACACTAACACAAGTGCGAAAAGTGGTTTTTCAACACCAACACAAGTGCGAAAAGTGGTTTTTCCACACTAATACAAGTGCAAAAGTGGTTTCCTGCACCAACACAAGTGCGAAAAGTGGTTTTTCAACACTAACACAAGTGCGAAAAGTGTTTTTTCCACACTAATACAAGTGCAAAAGTGGTTTCCTGCACCAACACAAGTGCGAAAAGTGGTTTTTCAACACTAACACAAGTGCGAAAAGTTGTTTTTCAACACTAACACAAGTGCGAAAAGTGGTTTTTCAACACTAACACAAGTGCGAAAAGTGGTTTTTCCACACTAATACAAGTGCAAAAGTGGTTTCCTGCACCAACACAAGTGCGAAAAGTGGTTTTTCAACACTAACACAAGGGCGAAAAGTGGTTTTTCAACACTATCACAAGTGCAAAAAGTGTTTTTTCCACACTAATACAAGTGCAAAAGTGGTTTCCTGCACCAACACAAGTGCGAAAAGTGGTTTTTCAACACTAACACAAGTGCTAAAAATGGTTTTTCAACACCAACACAAGTGCAAAAAGTGTTTTTTCCACACTAATACAAGTGCAAAAGTGATTTCCTGCACCAACACAAGTGCGAAAAGTGGTTTTTCAACACTAACACAAGTGCGAAAAGTGGTTTTTCAACACTAACACAAGTGCGAAAAGTGGTTTTTCAACACTAACACAAGTGCGAAAAGTGTTTTTTCCACACTAATACAAGTGCAAAAGTGGTTTCCTGCACCAACACAAGTGCGAAAAGTGGTTTTACAACACTAACACAAGTGCAAAAAGTGGCGTTTCAACACTAACACAAGTGCGAAAAGTGGTTTTTCCACACTAATACAAGTGCAAAAGTGGTTTCCTGCACCAACACAAGTGCGAAAAGTGTTTTTTCAACACTAACACAAGTGCGAAAAGTGGTTTTTCAACACTAACACAAGTGCGAAAAGTGGTTTTTCAACACTAACACAAGTGCGAAAAGTGTTTTTTCCACACTAATACAAGTGCAAAAGTGGTTTCCTGCACCAACACAAGTGCGAAAAGTGGTTTTTCAACACTAACACAAGTGCGAAAAGTGGTTTTTCAACACTAACACAAGTGCGAAAAGTGTTTTTTCCACACTAACACAAGTGCAAAAGTGGTTTCCTGCACCAACACAAGTGCGAAAAGTGGTTTTTCAACACTAACACAAGTGCGAAAACTGGTTTTTCAACACTAACACAAGTGCGAAAACTGGTTTTTCAACAATAACACAAGTGCGAAAAGTGGTTTTTCCACACTAATACAAGTGCAAAAGTGGTTTCCTGCACCAACACAACTGCGAAAAGTGGTTTTTCAACACTAACACAAGTGCGAAAATTGGTTTTTCAACACTAACACAAGTGCGAAAAGTGGTTTTTCCACACTAATGCAAGTGCAAAAGTGGTTTCCTGCACCAACACAAGTGCGAAAAGTGGTTTTTCAACACTAACACAAGTGCGAAAAGTGGTTTTTCAACACTATCACAAGTGCAAAAAGTGTTTTTTCCACACTAATACAAGTGCAAAAGTGGTTTCCTGCACCAACACAAGTGCGAAAAGTGGTTTTTCAACACTAACACAAGTGCGAAAAGTGGTTTTTCAACACTAACACAAGTGCAAAAAGTGGTTTTTCAACATTAACACAAGTGTGAAAAGTGGTTTTTCAACACTAACACAAGTGCAAAAAGTGGTTTTTCCACAATAATACAAGTGCAAAAGTGGTTTCCTGCACCAACACAAGTGCGAAAAGTGGTTTTACAACACTAACACAAGTGCGAAAAGTGGCTTTTCAACACTAACACAAGTTCGAAAAGTGGTTTTTCAACACTATCACAAGTGCAAAAAGTGTTTTTTCCACACTAATACAAGTGCAAAAGTGATTTCCTGCACCAACACAAGTGTGAAAAGTGGTTTTTCAACACTAACACAAGTGCGAAAAGTGGTTTTTCAACACTAACACAAGTGCGAAAAGTGTTTTTTCCACACTAATACAAGTGCAAAAGTGGTTTCCTGCACCAACACAAGTGCGAAAAGTAGTTTTTCAACACTAACACAAGTGCGAAAAGTGTTTTTTCAACACTAACACAAGTGCGAAAAGTGTTTTTTCCACACTAATACAAGTGCAAAAGTGGTTTCCTGCACCAACACAAGTGCGAAAAGTGGTTTTTCAACACTAACACAAGTGCGAAAAGTGGTTTTTCAACACTAACACAAGTGCGAAAAGTGTTTTTTCCACACTAATACAAGTGCAAAAGTGGTTTCCTGCACCAACACAAGTGCGAAAAGTGGTTTTTCAACACTAACACAAGTGCGAAAAGTGGTTTTTCAACACTAACACAAGTGCGAAAAGTGGTTTTTCAACACTAACACAAGTGCGAAAAGTGTTTTTTCCACACTAATACAAGTGCAAAAGTGGTTTCCTGCACCAACACAAGTGCGAAAAGTGGTTTTACAACACTAACACAAGTGCAAAAAGTGGCGTTTCAACACTAACACAAGTGCGAAAAGTGGTTTTTCCACACTAATACAAGTGCAAAAGTGGTTTCCTGCACCAACACAAGTGCGAAAAGTGTTTTTTCAACACTAACACAAGTGCGAAAAGTGGTTTTTCAACACTAACACAAGTGCGAAAAGTGGTTTTTCAACACTAACACAAGTGCGATTTTTTTTTTTTCCACACTAATACAAGTGCAAAAGTGGTTTCCTGCACCAACACAAGTGCGAAAAGTGGTTTTTCAACACTAACACAAGTGCGAAAAGTGGTTTTTCAACACTAACACAAGTGCGAAAAGTGTTTTTTCCACACTAATACAAGTGCAAAAGTGGTTTCCTGCACCAACACAAGTGCGAAAAGTGGTTTTTCAACACTAACACAAGTGCGAAAACTGCTTTTTCAACACTAACACAAGTGCGAAAACTGGTTTTTCAACACTAACACAAGTGCGAAAAGTGGTTTTTCCACACTAATACAAGTGCAAAAGTGGTTTCCTGCACCAACACAACTGCGAAAAGTGGTTTTTCAACACTAACACAAGTGCGAAAATTGGTTTTTCAACACTAACACAAGTGCGAAAAGTGGTTTTTCCACACTAATGCAAGTGCAAAAGTGGTTTCCTGCACCAACACAAGTGCGAAAAGTGGTTTTTCAACACTAACACAAGTGCGAAAAGTGGTTTTTCAACACTATCACAAGTGCAAAAAGTGTTTTTTCCACACTAATACAAGTGCAAAAGTGGTTTCCTGCACCAACACAAGTGCGAAAAGTGGTTTTTCAACACTAACACAAGTGCGAAAAGTGGTTTTTCAACACTAACACAAGTGCAAAAAGTGGTTTTTCAACATTAACACAAGTGTGAAAAGTGGTTTTTCAACACTAACACAAGTGCAAAAAGTGGTTTTTCCACAATAATACAAGTGCAAAAGTGGTTTCCTGCACCAACACAAGTGCGAAAAGTGGTTTTACAACACTAACACAAGTGCGAAAAGTGGCTTTTCAACACTAACACAAGTGCGAAAAGTGTTTTTTCCACACTAATACAAGTGGAAAAGTGGTTTCCTGCACCAACACTAGTGTGAAAAGTGGTTTTACAACACTAACACAAGTGCGAAAAGTGGCTTTTCAACACTAACACAAGTGCAAAAAGTGTTTTTTCCACACTAATACAAGTGCAAAAGTGGTTTCCTGCACCAGTACAAGTGCAAAAAGCGGTTTTTCAACACTAACACAAGTGCGAAAAGTGGTTTTTCAACACTAACACAAGTGCGAAAAGTGGTTTTTCAACACTAACACAAGTGCGAAAAGTGGTTTTTCAACACTATCACAAGTGCAAAAAGTGTTTTTTCCACACTAACACAAGTGCGAAAAGTGGTTTTTCAACACTAACACAAGTGCGAAAAGTGGTTTTTCAACACTAACACAAGTGCGAAAAGTGGTTTTTCAACACTAACACAAGTGCGAAAAGTGGTTTTTCAACACTATCACAAGTGCAAAAAGTGTTTTTTCCACACTAACACAAGTGCGAAAAGTGGTTTTTCAACACTAACACAAGTGCGAAAAGTGGTTTTTCAACACTAACACAAGTGCGAAAAGTGGTTTTTCAACACTAACACAAGTGCGAAAAGTGTTTTTTCCACACTAATACAAGTGCAAAAGTGGTTTCCTGCACCAACACAAGTGCGAAAAGTGGTTTTTCAACACTAACACAAGTGCGAAAAGTTGTTTTTCAACACTAACACAAGTGCGAAAAGTGGTTTTTCAACACTAACACAAGTGCGAAAAGTGGTTTTTCCACACTAATACAAGTGCAAAAGTGGTTTCCTACACCAACACAAGTGCGAAAAGTGGTTTTTCAACACTAACACAAGGGCGAAAAGTGGTTTTTCAACACTATCACAAGTGCAAAAAGTGTTTTTTCCACACTAATACAAGTGCAAAAGTGGTTTCCTGCACCAACACAAGTGCGAAAAGTGGTTTTTCAACACTAACACAAGTGCGAAAAATGACTTTTCAACACTAACACAAGTGCAAAAAGTGTTTTTTCCACACTAATACAAGTGCAAAAGTGATTTCCTGCACCAACACAAGTGCGAAAAGTGGTTTTTCAACACTAACACAAGTGCGAAAAGTGGTTTTTCAACACTAACACAAGTGCGAAAAGTGGTTTTTCAACACTAACACAAGTGCGAAAAGTGTTTTTTCCACACTAATACAAGTGCAAAAGTGGTTTCCTGCACCAACACAAGTGCGAAAAGTGGTTTTACAACACTAACACAAGTGCAAAAAGTGGCGTTTCAACACTAACACAAGTGCGAAAAGTGGTTTTTCCACACTAATACAAGTGCAAAAGTGGTTTCCTGCACGAACACAAGTGCGAAAAGTGTTTTTTCAACACTAACACAAGTGCGAAAAGTGGTTTTTCAACACTAACACAAGTGCGAAAAGTGGTTTTTCAACACTAACACAAGTGCGAAAAGTGTTTTTTCCACACTAATACAAGTGCAAAAGTGGTTTCCTGCACCAACACAAGTGCGAAAAGTGGTTTTTCAACACTAACACAAGTGCGAAAAGTGGTTTTTCAACACTAACACAAGTGCGAAAAGTGTTTTTTCCACACTAATACAAGTGCAAAAGTGGTTTCCTGCACCAACACAAGTGCGAAAAGTGGTTTTTCAACACTAACACAAGTGCGAAAACTGGTTTTTCAACACTAACACAAGTGCAAAAACTGGTTTTTCAACACTAACACAAGTGCGAAAAGTGGTTTTTCCACACTAATACAAGTGCAAAAGTGGTTTCCTGCACCAACACAACTGCGAAAAGTGGTTTTTCAACACTAACACAAGTGCGAAAATTGGTTTTTCAACACTAACACAAGTGCGAAAAGTGGTTTTTCCACACTAATGCAAGTGCAAAAGTGGTTTCCTGCACCAACACAAGTGCGAAAAGTGGTTTTTCAACACTAACACAAGTGCGAAAAGTGGTTTTTCAACACTATCACAAGTGCAAAAAGTGTTTTTTCCACACTAATACAAGTGCAAAAGTGGTTTCCTGCACCAACACAAGTGCGAAAAGTGGTTTTTCAACACTAACACAAGTGCGAAAAGTGGTTTTTCAACACTAACACAAGTGCAAAAAGTGGTTTTTCAACATTAACACAAGTGTGAAAAGTGGTTTTTCAACACTAACACAAGTGCAAAAAGTGGTTTTTCCACAATAATACAAGTGCAAAAGTGGTTTCCTGCACCAACACAAGTGCGAAAAGTGGTTTTACAACACTAACACAAGTGCGAAAAGTGGCTTTTCAACACTAACACAAGTGTGAAAAGTGTTTTTTCCACACTAATACAAGTGGAAAAGTGGTTTCCTGCACCAACACTAGTGTGAAAAGTGGTTTTACAACACTAACACAAGTGCGAAAAGTGGCTTTTCAACACTAACACAAGTGCAAAAAGTGTTTTTTCCACACTAATACAAGTGCAAAAGTGGTTTCCTGCACCAGTACAAGTGCAAAAAGCGGTTTTTCAACACTAACACAAGTGCGAAAAGTGTTTTTTCCACACTAATACAAGTGCAAAAGTGGTTTCCTGCACCAACACAAGTGCGAAATGTGGTTTTTCAACACTAACACAAGTGCGATAAGTGGTTTTTCAACACTAACACAAGTGCGAAAAGTGGTTTTTCAACAATAACACAAGTGCGAAAAGTGGTTTTTCCACACTAATACAAGTGCAAAAGTGGTTTCCTGCACCAACACAAGTGCGAAAAGTGGTTTTTCAACACTAACACAAGTTCGAAAAGTGGTTTTTCAACACTATCACAAGTGCAAAAAGTGTTTTTTCCACACTAATACAAGTGGAAAAGTGGTTTCCTGCACCAACACAAGTGCGAAAAGTGATTTTTCAACACTAACACAAGTGCGAAAAGTGGTTTTTCAACACTAACACAAGTGAGAAAAGTGGTCTTTCAACACTATCACAAGTGCAAAAAGTGTTTTTTCCACACTAATACAAGTGCAAAAGTGGTTTCCTGCACCAACACATGTGCGAAAAGTGGTTTTTCAACACTAACACAAGTGCGAAAAGTGGTTTTTCAACACTAACACAAGTGCGAAAAGTGGTTTTTCCACACTAATACAAGTGCAAAAGTGGTTTCCTGCACCAACACAAGTGCGAAAAGTGGTTTTTCAACACTAACACAAGTGCGAAAAGTGGTTTTTCAACACTAACACAAGTGCGAAAAGTGGTTTTTCAACACTATCACAAGTGCAAAAAGTGTTTTTTCCACACTAACACAAGTGCGAAAAGTGGTTTTTCAACACTAACACAAGTGCGAAAAGTGGTTTTTCAACACTAACACAAGTGCGAAAAGTGGTTTTTCAACACTAACACAAGTGCGAAAAGTGTTTTTTCCACACTAATACAAGTGCAAAAGTGGTTTCCTGCACCAACACAAGTGCGAAAAGTGGTTTTTCAACACTAACACAAGTGTGAAAAGTTGTTTTTCAACACTAACACAAGTGCGAAAAGTGGTTTTTCAACACTAACACAAGTGCAAAAGTGGTTTCCTGCACCAACACAAGTGCGAAAAGTGGTTTTTCAACACTAACACAAGGGCGAAAAGTGGTTTTTCAACACTATCACAAGTGCAAAAAGTGGTTTTTCCACACTAATACAAGTGCAAAAGTGGTTTCCTGCACCAACACAAGTGCGAAAAGTGGTTTTTCAACACTAACACAAGGGCGAAAAGTGGTTTTTCAACACTATCACAAGTGCAAAAAGTGGTTTTTCCACACTAATACAAGTGCAAAAGTGGTTTCCTGCACCAACACAAGTGCGAAAAGTGTTTTTTCAACACTAACACAAGTGCGAAAAGTGGTTTTTCAACACTAACACAAGTGCGAAAAGTGGTTTTTCAACACTAACACAAGTGCGAAAAGTGTTTTTTCCACACTAATACAAGTGCAAAAGTGGTTTCCTGCACCAACACAAGTGCGAAAAGTGGTTTTTCAACACTAACACAAGTGCGAAAAGTGGTTTTTCAACACTAACACAAGTGCGAAAAGTGTTTTTTCCACACTAATACAAGTGCAAAAGTGGTTTCCTGCACCAACACAAGTGCGAAAAGTGGTTTTTCAACACTAACACAAGTGCGAAAAGTGGTTTTTCAACACTAACACAAGTGCGAAAACTTGTTTTTCAACACTAACACAAGTGCGAAAAGTGGTTTTTCCACACTAATACAAGTGCAAAAGTGGTTTCCTGCACCAACACAACTGCGAAAAGTGGTTTTTCAACACTAACACAAGTGCGAAAAGTGGTTTTTCAACACTAACACAAGTGCGAAAAGTGGTTTTTCAACACTAACACAAGTGCGAAAAGTGGTTTTTCCACACTAATACAAGTGCAAAAGTGGTTTCCTGCACCAACACAAGTGTGAAAAGTGGTTTTTCAACACTAACACAAGTGCGAAAAGTGGTTTTTCAACACTATCACAAGTGCAAAAAGTGTTTTTTCCACACTAATACAAGTGCAAAAGTGGTTTCCTGCACCAACACAAGTGCGAAAAGTGGTTTTTCAACACTAACACAAGTGCGAAAAGTGGTTTTTCAACACTAACACAAGTGCGAAAAGTGGTTTTTCAACATTAACACAAGTGCGAAAAGTGTTTTTTCCACACTAATACAAGTGCAAAAGTGGTTTCCTGCACCAACACAAGTGCGAAAAGTGGTTTTTTTTAACACTAACACAAGTGCGAAAAGTGGTTTTTCAACACTAACACAAGTGCAAAAAGTGGTTTTTCAACACTAACACAAGTGCGAAAAGTGGTTTTTCCACACTAATACAAGTGCAAAAGTGGTTTCCTGCACCAACACAAGTGCGAAAAGTGATTTTACAACACTAACACAAGTGCGAAAAGTGGCTTTTCAACACTAACACAAGTGCGAAAAGTGGTTTTTCCACACTAATACAAGTGGGAAAGTGGTTTCCTGCACCAACACAAGTGTGAAAAGTGGTTTTACAACACTAACACAAGTGCGAAAAGTGGCTTTTCAACACTAACACAAGTGCAAAAAGTGTTTTTTCCACACTAATACAAGTGCAAAAGTGGTTTCCTGCACCAGTACAAGTGCAAAAAGTGGTTTTTCAACACTAACGCAAGTGCGAAAAGTGTTTTTTCCACACTAATACAAGTGCAAAAGTGGTTTCCTGCACCAACACAAGTGCGAAAAGTGGTTTTTCAACACTAACACAAGTGCGATAAGTGGTTTTTGAACACTAACACAAGTGCGAAAAGTGGTTTTTCAACACTAACACAAGTGCGAAAAGTGGTTTTTCAACACTAACACAAGTGCGAAAAGTGGTTTTTCCACACTAATACAAGTGCAAAAGTGGTTTCCTGCACCAACACAAGTGCGAAAAGTGGTTTTACAACACTAACACAAGTGCGAAAAGTGGCTTTTCAACACTAACACAAGTGCGAAAAGTGGTTTTTCCACATTAATACAAGTGGAAAAGTGGTTTCCTGCACCAACACAAGTGTGAAAAGTGGTTTTACAACACTAACACAAGTGCGAAAAGTGGCTTTTCAACACTAACACAAGTGCAAAAAGTGTTTTTTCCACACTAATACAAGTGCAAAAGTGGTTTCCTGCACCAGTACAAGTGCAAAAAGTGGTTTTTCAACACTAACACAAGTGCGAAAAGTGTTTTTTCCACACTAATACAAGTGCAAAAGTGGTTTCCTGCACCAACACAAGTGCGAAAAGTGGTTTTTCAACACTAACACAAGTGCGATAAGTGGTTTTTGAACACTAACACAAGTGCGAAAAGTGGTTTTTCAACACTAACACAAGTGCGAAAAGTGGTTTTTCCACACTAATACAAGTGCAAAAGTGGTTTCCTGCACCAACACAAGTGCGAAAAGTGGTTTTTCAACACTAACACAAGTTCGAAAAGTGGTTTTTCAACACTATCACAAGTGCAAAAAGTGTTTTTTCCACACTAATACAAGTGGAAAAGTGGTTTCCTGCACCAACACAAGTGCAAAATTGGTTTTTCAACACTAACACAAGTGCGAAAAGTGGTTTTTCAACACTAACACAAGTGCGAAAAGTGTTTTTTCCACACTAATACAAGTGCAAAAGTGGTTTCCTGCACCAACACAAGTGCGAAAAGTGGTTTTTCAACACTAACACAAGTGCGATAAGTGGTTTTTCAACACTAACACAAGTGCGAAAAGTGGTTTTTCAACACTAACACAAGTGCGAAAAGTGTTTTTTCCACACTAATACAAGTGCAAAAGTGGTTTCCTGCACCAACACAAGTGCAAAAAGTGTTTTTTCAACACTAACACAAGTGCAAAAAGTGTTTTTTCAACACTAACACAAGTGCGAAAAGTGGTTTTTCAACACTAACACAAGTGCGAAAAGTGGTTTTTCAACACTAACACAAGTGCGAAAAGTGTTTTTTCCACACTAATACAAGTGCAAAAGTGGTTTCCTGCACCAACACAAGTACGAAAAGTGTTTTTTCAACACTAACACAAGTGCGAAAAGTGGTTTTTCAACACTAACATAAGTGTGAAAAGTGGTTTTTCAACACTAACACAAGTGCGAAAAGTGGTTTTTCCACACTAATACAAGTGCAAAAGTGGTTTCCTGCACCAACACAAGTGCGAAAAGTGGTTTTTCAACACTAACACAAGTGCGAAAAGTGGTTTTTCAACACTATCACAAGTGCAAAAAGTGTTTTTTCCACACTAATACAAGTGCAAAAGTGGTTTCGTGCACCAACACAAGTTCGAAAAGTGGTTTTTCAACACTATCACAAGTGCAAAAAGTGTTTTTTCCACACTAATACAAGTGGAAAAGTGGTTTCCTGCACCAACACAAGTGCGAAAAGTGATTTTTCAACACTAACACAAGTGCGAAAAGTGGTTTTTCAACACTAACACAAGTGCGAAAAGTGTTTTTTCCACACTAATACAAGTGCAAAAGTGGTTCCCTGCACCAACACAAGTGCGAAAAGTGGTTTTTTAACACTAACACAAGTGCGAAAAGTGGTTTTTCAACACTAACACAAGTGCGAAAAGTGATTTTTCAACACTAACACAAGTGCGAAAAGTGGTTTTTCCACACTAATACAAGTGCAAAAGTGGTTTCCTGCACCAACACAAGTGCGAAAAGTGGTTTTACAACACTAACACAAGTGCGAAAAGTGGCTTTTCAACACTAACACAAGTGCGAAAAGTGGTTTTTCCACACTAATACAAGTGCAAAAGTGGTTTCCTGCACCAACACAAGTGCGAAAAGTGGTTTTTCAACACTAACACAAGTGCGAAAAGTGTTTTTTTCCACACTAATACAAGTGCAAAAGTGGTTTCCTGCACCAACACAAGTGCGAAAAGTGGTTTTTCAACACTAACACAAGTGCGAAAAGTTGTTTTTCAACACTAACACAAGTGCGAAAAGTGGTTTTTCAACACTAACACAAGTGCGAAAAGTGGTTTTTCCACACTAATACAAGTGCAAAAGTGGTTTCCTGCACCAACACAAGTGCAAAAAGTGGTTTTTCAACATTAACACAAGGGCGAAAAGTGGTCTTTCAACACTATCACAAGTGCAAAAAGTGTTTTTTCCACACTAATACAAGTGCAAAAGTGGTTTCCTGCACCAACACATGTGCGAAAAGTGGTTTTTCAACACTAACACAAGTGCGAAAAGTGGTTTTTCAACACCAACACAAGTGCGAAAAGTGGTTTTTCCACACTAATACAAGTGCAAAAGTGGTTTCCTGCACCAACACAAGTGCGAAAAGTGGTTTTTCAACACTAACACAAGTGCGAAAAGTGTTTTTTCCACACTAATACAAGTGCAAAAGTGGTTTCCTGCACCAACACAAGTGCGAAAAGTGGTTTTTCAACACTAACACAAGTGCGAAAAGTTGTTTTTCAACACTAACACAAGTGCGAAAAGTGGTTTTTCAACACTAACACAAGTGCGAAAAGTGGTTTTTCCACACTAATACAAGTGCAAAAGTGGTTTCCTGCACCAACACAAGTGCGAAAAGTGGTTTTTCAACACTAACACAAGGGCGAAAAGTGGTTTTTCAACACTATCACAAGTGCAAAAAGTGTTTTTTCCACACTAATACAAGTGCAAAAGTGGTTTCCTGCACCAACACAAGTGCGAAAAGTGGTTTTTCAACACTAACACAAGTGCGAAAAATGGTTTTTCAACACCAACACAAGTGCAAAAAGTGTTTTTTCCACACTAATACAAGTGCAAAAGTGATTTCCTGCACCAACACAAGTGCGAAAAGTGGTTTTTCAACACTAACACAAGTGCGAAAAGTGGTTTTTCAACACTAACACAAGTGCGAAAAGTGGTTTTTCAACACTAACACAAGTGCGAAAAGTGTTTTTTCCACACTAATACAAGTGCAAAAGTGGTTTCCTGCACCAACACAAGTGCGAAAAGTGGTTTTACAACACTAACACAAGTGCAAAAAGTGGCGTTTCAACACTAACACAAGTGCGAAAAGTGGTTTTTCCACACTAATACAAGTGCAAAAGTGGTTTCCTGCACCAACACAAGTGCGAAAAGTGTTTTTTCAACACTAACACAAGTGCGAAAAGTGGTTTTTCAACACTAACACAAGTGCGAAAAGTGGTTTTTCAACACTAACACAAGTGCGAAAAGTGTTTTTTCCACACTAATACAAGTGCAAAAGTGGTTTCCTGCACCAACACAAGTGCGAAAAGTGGTTTTTCAACACTAACACAAGTGCGAAAAGTGGTTTTTCAACACTAACACAAGTGCGAAAAGTGTTTTTTCCACACTAACACAAGTGCAAAAGTGGTTTCCTGCACCAACACAAGTGCGAAAAGTGGTTTTTCAACACTAACACAAGTGCGAAAACTGGTTTTTCAACACTAACACAAGTGCGAAAACTGGTTTTTCAACACTAACACAAGTGCGAAAAGTGGTTTTTCCACACTAATACAAGTGCAAAAGTGGTTTCCTGCACCAACACAACTGCGAAAAGTGGTTTTTCAACACTAACACAAGTGCGAAAATTGGTTTTTCAACACTAACACAAGTGCGAAAAGTGGTTTTTCCACACTAATGCAAGTGCAAAAGTGGTTTCCTGCACCAACACAAGTGCGAAAAGTGGTTTTTCAACACTAACACAAGTGCGAAAAGTGGTTTTTCAACACTATCACAAGTGCAAAAAGTGTTTTATCCACACTAATACAAGTGCAAAAGTGGTTTCCTGCACCAACACAAGTGCGAAAAGTGGTTTTTCAACACTAACACAAGTGCGAAAAGTGGTTTTTCAACACTAACACAAGTGCAAAAAGTGGTTTTTCAACATTAACACAAGTGTGAAAAGTGGTTTTTCAACACTAACACAAGTGCAAAAAGTGGTTTTTCCACAATAATACAAGTGCAAAAGTGGTTTCCTGCACCAACACAAGTGCAAAAAGTGGTTTTACAACACTAACACAAGTGCGAAAAGTGGCTTTTCAACACTAACACAAGTTCGAAAAGTGGTTTTTCAACACTATCACAAGTGCAAAAAGTGTTTTTTCCACACTAATACAAGTGCAAAAGTGATTTCCTGCACCAACACAAGTGCGAAAAGTGGTTTTTCAACACTAACACAAGTGCGAAAAGTGGTTTTTCAACACTAACACAAGTGCGAAAAGTGTTTTTTTCCACACTAATACAAGTGCAAAAGTGGTTTCCTGCACCAACACAAGTGCGAAAAGTAGTTTTTCAACACTAACACAAGTGCGAAAAGTGTTTTTTCAACACTAACACAAGTGCGAAAAGTGTTTTTTCCACACTAATACAAGTGCAAAAGTGGTTTCCTGCACCAACACAAGTGCGAAAAGTGGTTTTTCAACACTAACACAAGTGCGAAAAGTGGTTTTTCAACACTAACACAAGTGCGAAAAGTGTTTTTTCCACACTAATACAAGTGCAAAAGTGGTTTCCTGCACCAAGACAAGTGCGAAAAGTGTTTTTTCAACACTAACACAAGTGCGAAAAGTGGTTTTTCAACACTAACATAAGTGCGAAAAGTGGTTTTTCAACACTAACACAAGTGCGAAAAGTGGTTTTTCCACACTAATACAAGTGCAAAAGTGGTTTCCTGCACCAACACAAGTGCGAAAAGTGGTTTTTCAACACTAACACAAGTGCGAAAAGTGGTTTTTCAACACTATCACAAGTGCAAAAAGTGTTTTTTCCACACTAATACAAGTGCAAAAGTGGTTTTGTGCACCAACACAAGTGCGAAAAGTGGTTTTTCAACACTAACACAAGTGCGAAAAGTGGTTTTTCAACACTAACACAAGTGCGAAAAGTGTTTTTTTCCACACTAATACAAGTGCAAAAGTGGTTTCCTGCACCAACACAAGTGCGAAAAGTGGTTTTTCAACACTAACACAAGTGCGATAAGTGGTTTTTCAACACTAACACAAGTGCGAAAAGTGGTTTTTCAACACTAACACAAGTGCGAAAAGTGGTTTTTCCACACTAATACAAGTGCAAAAGTGGTTTCCTGCACCAACACAAGTGCGAAAAGTGGTTTTTCAACACTAACACAAGTTCGAAAAGTGGTTTTTCAACACTATCACAAGTGCAAAAAGTGTTTTTTCCACACTAATACAAGTGGAAAAGTGGTTTCCTGCACCAACACAAGTGTGAAAAGTGGTTTTTCAACACTAACACAAGTGCGAAAAGTGGTTTTTCAACACTAACACAAGTGAGAAAAGTGGTCTTTCAACACTATCACAAGTGCAAAAAGTGTTTTTTCCACACTAATCCAAGTGCAAAAGTGGTTTCCTGCACCAACACATGTGCGAAAAGTGGTTTTTCAACACTAACACAAGTGCGAAAAGTGGTTTTTCAACACCAACACAAGTGCGAAAAGTGGTTTTTCCACACTAATACAAGTGCAAAAGTGGTTTCCTGCACCAACACAAGTGCGAAAAGTGGTTTTTCAACACTAAAACAAGTGCGAAAAGTGTTTTTTCCACACTAATACAAGTGCAAAAGTGGTTTCCTGCACCAACACAAGTGCGAAAAGTGGTTTTTCAATACTAACACAAGTGCGAAAAGTTGTTTTTCAACACTAACACAAGTGCGAAAAGTGGTTTTTCAACACTAACACAAGTGCGAAAAGTGGTTTTTCCACACTAATACAAGTGCAAAAGTGGTTTCCTGCACCAACACAAGTGCGAAAAGTGGTTTTTCAACACTAACACAAGTGCGAAAAGTGTTTTTTTCCACACTAATACAAGTGCAAAAGTGGTTTCCTGCACCAACACAAGTGCGAAAAGTGGTTTTTCAACACTAACACAAGTGCGATAAGTGGTTTTTCAACACTAACACAAGTGCGAAAAGTGGTTTTTCAACACTAACACAAGTGCGAAAAGTGGTTTTTCCACACTAATACAAGTGCAAAAGTGGTTTCCTGCACCAACACAAGTGCGAAAAGTGGTTTTTCAACACTAACACAAGTTCGAAAAGTGGTTTTTCAACACTATCACAAGTGCAAAAAGTGTTTTTTCCACACTAATACAAGTGGAAAAGTGGTTTCCTGCACCAACACAAGTGTGAAAAGTGATTTTTCAACACTAACACAAGTGCGAAAAGTGGTTTTTCAACACTAACACAAGTGAGAAAAGTGGTCTTTCAACACTATCACAAGTGCAAAAAGTGTTTTTTCCACACTAATACAAGTGCAAAAGTGGTTTCCTGCACCAACACATGTGCGAAAAGTGGTTTTTCAACACTAACACAAGTGCGAAAAGTGGTTTTTCAACACCAACACAAGTGCGAAAAGTGGTTTTTCCACACTAATACAAGTGCAAAAGTGGTTTCCTGCACCAACACAAGTGCGAAAAGTGGTTTTTCAACACTAACACAAGTGCGAAAAGTGTTTTTTCCACACTAATACAAGTGCAAAAGTGGTTTCCTGCACCAACACAAGTGCGAAAAGTGGTTTTTCAACACTAACACAAGTGCGAAAAGTTGTTTTTCAACACTAACACAAGTGCGAAAAGTGGTTTTTCAACACTAACACAAGTGCGAAAAGTGGTTTTTCCACACTAATACAAGTGCAAAAGTGGTTTCCTGCACCAACACAAGTGCGAAAAGTGGTTTTTCAACATTAACACAAGGGCGAAAAGTGGTCTTTCAACACTATCACAAGTGCAAAAAGTGTTTTTTCCACACTAATACAAGTGCAAAAGTGGTTTCCTGCACCAACACATGTGCGAAAAGTGGTTTTTCAACACTAACACAAGTGCGAAAAGTGGTTTTTCAACACCAACACAAGTGCGAAAAGTGGTTTTTCCACACTAATACAAGTGCAAAAGTGGTTTCCTGCACCAACACAAGTGCGAAAAGTGGTTTTTCAACACTAACACAAGTGCAAAAAGTTGTTTTTCAACACTAACACAAGTGCGAAAAGTGGTTTTTCAACACTAACACAAGTGCGAAAAGTGGTTTTTCCACACTAATACAAGTGCAAAAGTGGTTTCCTGCACCAACACAAGTGCGAAAAGTGGTTTTTCTTAACACAAGGGCGAAAAGTGGTTTTTCAACACTATCACAAGTGCAAAAAGTGTTTTTTCCACACTAATACAAGTGCAAAAGTGGTTTCCTGCACCAACACAAGTGCGAAAAGTGGTTTTTCAACACTAACACAAGTGCGAAAAATGGTTTTTCAACACTAACACAAGTGCAAAAAGTGTTTTTTCCACACTAATACAAGTGCAAAAGTGATTTCCTGCACCAACACAAGTGCGAAAAGTGGTTTTTCAACACTAACACAAGTGCGAAAAGTGGTTTTTCAACACTAACACAAGTGCGAAAAGTGGTTTTTCAACACTAACACAAGTGCGAAAAGTGTTTTTTCCACACTAATACAAGTGCAAAAGTGGTTTCCTGCACCAACACAAGTGCGAAAAGTGGTTTTACAACACTAACACAAGTGCAAAAAGTGGCGTTTCAACACTAACACAAGTGCAAAAAGTAGTTTTTCCACACTAATACAAGTGCAAAAGTGGTTTCCTGCACCAACACAAGTGCGAAAAGTGTTTTTTCAACACTAACACAAGTGCGAAAAGTGGTTTTTCAACACTAACACAAGTGCGAAAAGTGGTTTTTCAACACTAACACAAGTGCGAAAAGTGTTTTTTCCACACTAATACAAGTGCAAAAGTGGTTTCCTGCACCAACACAAGTGCGAAAAGTGGTTTTTCAACACTAACACAAGTGCGAAAAGTGGTTTTTCAACACTAACACAAGTGCGAAAAGTGTTTTTTCCACACTAATACAAGTGCAAAAGTGGTTTCCTGCACCAACACAAGTGCGAAAAGTGGTTTTTCAACACTAACACAAGTGCGAAAACTGGTTTTTCAACACTAACACAAGTGCGAAAACTGGTTTTTCAACACTAACACAAGTGTGAAAAGTGGTTTTTCCACACTAATACAAGTGCAAAAGTGGTTTCCTGCACCAACACAACTGCGAAAAGTGGTTTTTCAACACTAACACAAGTGCGAAAATTGGTTTTTCAACACTAACACAAGTGCGAAAAGTGGTTTTTCCACACTAATGCAAGTGCAAAAGTCGTTTCCTGCACCAACACAAGTGCGAAAAGTGGTTTTTCAACACTAACACAAGTGCGAAAAGTGGTTTTTCAACACTATCACAAGTGCAAAAAGTGTTTTTTCCACACTAATACAAGTGCAAAAGTGGTTTCCTGCACCAACACAAGTGCGAAAAGTGGTTTTTCAACACTAACACAAGTGCGAAAAGTGGTTTTTCAACACTAACACAAGTGCAAAAAGTGGTTTTTCAACATTAACACAAGTGTGAAAAGTGGTTTTTCAACACTAACACAAGTGCGAAAATTGGTTTTTCAACACTAACACAAGTGCGAAAAGTGGTTTTTCCACACTAATGCAAGTGCAAAAGTGGTTTCCTGCACCAACACAAGTGCGAAAAGTGGTTTTTCAACACTAACACAAGTGCGAAAAGTGTTTTTTTCCACACTAATACAAGTGCAAAAGTGGTTTCCTGCACCAACACAAGTGCGAAAAGTGGTTTTTCAACACTAACACAAGTGCGATAAGTGGTTTTTCAACACTAACACAAGTGCGAAAAGTGGTTTTTCAACACTAACACAAGTGCGAAAAGTGGTTTTTCCACACTAATACAAGTGCAAAAGTGGTTTCCTGCACCAACACAAGTGCGAAAAGTGGTTTTTCAACACTAACACAAGTTCGAAAAGTGGTTTTTCAACACTATCACAAGTGCAAAAAGTGTTTTTTCCACACTAATACAAGTGGAAAAGTGGTTTCCTGCACCAACACAAGTGTGAAAAGTGATTTTTCAACACTAACACAAGTGCGAAAAGTGGTTTTTCAACACTAACACAAGTGAGAAAAGTGGTCTTTCAACACTATCACAAGTGCAAAAAGTGTTTTTTCCACACTAATACAAGTGCAAAAGTGGTTTCCTGCACCAACACATGTGCGAAAAGTGGTTTTTCAACACTAACACAAGTGCGAAAAGTGGTTTTTCAACACCAACACAAGTGCGAAAAGTGGTTTTTCCACACTAATACAAGTGCAAAAGTGGTTTCCTGCACCAACACAAGTGCGAAAAGTGGTTTTTCAACACTAACACAAGTGCGAAAAGTGTTTTTTCCACACTAATACAAGTGCAAAAGTGGTTTCCTGCACCAACACAAGTGCGAAAAGTGGTTTTTCAACACTAACACAAGTGCGAAAAGTTGTTTTTCAACACTAACACAAGTGCGAAAAGTGGTTTTTCAACACTAACACAAGTGCGAAAAGTGGTTTTTCCACACTAATACAAGTGCAAAAGTGGTTTCCTGCACCAACACAAGTGTTTTTCAACACTAACACAAGTGCGAAAAGTGGTTTTTCAACACTATCACAAGTGCAAAAAGTGTTTTTTCCACACTAACACAAGTGCGAAAAGTGGTTTTTCAACACTAACACAAGTGCGAAAAGTGGTTTTTCAACACTAACACAAGTGCGAAAAGTGGTTTTTTCAACACTAACAGTGTGCGAAAAGTGTTTTTTTCCACACTAATACAAGTGCAAAAGTGGTTTCCTGCACCAACACAAGTGCGAAAAGTGGTTTTTCAACACTAACACAAGTGCGAAAAGTTGTTTTTCAACACTAACACAAGTGCGAAAAGTGGTTTTTCAACACTAACACAAGTGCGAAAAGTGGTTTTTCCACACTAATACAAGTGCAAAAGTGGTTTCCTGCACCAACACAAGTGCGAAAAGTGGTTTTTCAACACTAACACAAGGGCGAAAAGTGGTTTTTTCAACACTATCACAAGTGCAAAAAGTGTTTTTTTCCACACTAATACAAGTGCAAAAGTGGTTTCCTGCACCAACACAAGTGCGAAAAGTGGTTTTTCAACACTAACACAAGTGCGAAAAATGACTTTTCAACACTAACACAAGTGCAAAAAGTGTTTTTTCCACACTAATACAAGTGCAAAAGTGATTTCCTGCACCAACACAAGTGCGAAAAGTGGTTTTTCAACACTAACACAAGTGCGAAAAGTGGTTTTTCAACACCAACACAAGTGCGAAAAGTGGTTTTTCAACACTAACACAAAGTGCGAAAAGTGTTTTTTCCACACTAATACAAGTGCAAAAGTGGTTTCCTGCACCAACACAAGTGCGAAAAGTGGTTTTACAACACTAACACAAGTGCAAAAAGTGGCGTTTCAACACTAACACAAGTGCGAAAAGTGGTTTTTCCACACTAATACAAGTGCAAAAGTGGTTTCCTGCACCAACACAAGTGCGAAAAGTGTTTTTTCAACACTAACACAAGTGCGAAAAGTGTTTTTTCAACACTAACACAAGTGCGAAAAGTGGTTTTTCAACACTAACACAAGTGCGAAAAGTGTTTTTTCCACACTAATACAAGTGCAAAAGTGGTTTCCTGCACCAACACAAAGTGCGAAAAGTGGTTTTTCAACACTAACACAAGTGCGAAAAGTGGTTTTTCAACACTAACACAAGTGCGAAAAGTGTTTTTTCCACACTAATACAAGTGCAAAAGTGGTTTCCTGCACCAACACAAGTGCGAAAAGTGGTTTTCAACACTAACACAAGTGCGAAAACTGGTTTTTCAACACTAACACAAGTGCGAAAACTGGTTTTCAACACTAACACAAGTGTGAAAAGTGGTTTTTCCACACTAATACAAGTGCAAAAGTGGTTTCCTGCACCAACACAACTGCGAAAAGTGGTTTTTCAACACTAACACAAGTGCGAAAATTGGTTTTTCAACACTAACACAAGTGCGAAAAGTGGTTTTTCACACTAATGCAAGTGCAAAAGTGGTTTCCTGCACCAACACAAGTGCGAAAAGTGGTTTTTCAACACTAACACAAGTGCGAAAAGTGGTTTTTCAACACTATCACAAGTGCAAAAAGTGTTTTTTCCACAATAATACAAGTGCAAAAGTGGTTTCCTGCACCAACACAAGTGCGAAAAGTGGTTTTTCAACACTAACACAAGTGCGAAAAGTGGTTTTTCAACACTAACACAAGTGCAAAAAGTGGTTTTTCAACATTAACACAAGTGTGAAAAGTGGTTTTTCAACACTAACACAAGTGCAAAAAGTGGTTTTTCCACAATAATACAAGTGCAAAAGTGGTTTCCTGCACCAACACAAGTGCGAAAAGTGGTTTTACAACACTAACACAAGTGCGAAAAGTGGCTTTTCAACACTAACACAAGTGCGAAAAGTGTTTTTTCCACACTAATACAAGTGGAAAAGTGGTTTCCTGCACCAACACTAGTGTGAAAAGTGGTTTTACAACACTAACACAAGTGCGAAAAGTCGCTTTTCAACACTAACACAAGTGCAAAAAGTGTTTTTTCCACACTAATACAAGTGCAAAAGTGGTTTCCTGCACCAGTACAAGTGCAAAAAAGCGGTTTTTCAACACTAACACAAGTGCGAAAAGTGTTTTTTCCACACTAATACAAGTGCAAAAGTGGTTTCCTGCACCAACACAAGTGCGAAATGTGGTTTTTCAACACTAACACAAGTGCGATAAGTGGTTTTTCAACACTAACACAAGTGCGAAAAGTGGTTTTTCAACAATAACACAAGTGCGAAAAGTGGTTTTTCCACACTAATACAAGTGCAAAAGTGGTTTCCTGCACCAACACAAGTGCGAAAAGTGGTTTTCAACACTAACACAAGTTCGAAAAGTGGTTTTTCAACACTATCACAAGTGCAAAAAGTGTTTTTTCCACACTAATACAAGTGGAAAAGTGGTTTCCTGCACCAACACAAGTGCGAAAAGTGATTTTTCAACACTAACACAAGTGCGAAAAGTGGTTTTCAACACTAACACAAGTGAGAAAAGTGGTCTTTCAACACTATCACAAGTGCAAAAAGTGTTTTTTCACACTAATACAAGTGCAAAAGTGGTTTCCTGCACCAACACATGTGCGAAAAGTGGTTTTTCAACACTAACACAAGTGCGAAAAGTGGTTTTTCAACACTAACACAAGTGCGAAAAGTGGTTTTTCCACACTAATACAAGTGCAAAAGTGGTTTCCTGCACCAACACAAGTGCGAAAAGTGGTTTTTCAACACTAACACAAGTGCGAAAAGTGGTTTTTCAACACTAACACAAGTGCGAAAAGTGGTTTTTCAACACTATCACAAGTGCAAAAAGTGTTTTTTCCACACTAACACAAGTGTGAAAAGTGGTTTTTCAACACTAACACAAGTGCGAAAAGTGGTTTTTCAACACTAACACAAGTGCGAAAAGTGGTTTTTCAACACTAACACAAGTGCGAAAAGTGTTTTTTCCACACTAATACAAGTGCAAAAGTGGTTTCCTGCACCAACACAAGTGCGAAAAGTGGTTTTTCAACACTAACACAAGTGTGAAAAGTTGTTTTTCAACACTAACACAAGTGCGAAAAGTGGTTTTTCAACACTAACACAAGTGCAAAAGTGGTTTCCTGCACCAACACAAGTGCGAAAAGTGGTTTTTCAACACTAACACAAGGGCGAAAAGTGGTTTTTCAACACTATCACAAGTGCAAAAAGTGGTTTTTCCACACTAATACAAGTGCAAAAGTGGTTTCCTGCACCAACACAAGTGCGAAAAGTGGTTTTTCAACACTAACACAAGTGCGAAAAATGGTTTTTCAACACTAACACAAGTGCAAAAAGTGGTTTTTCCACACTAATATAAGTGCAAAAGTGGTTTCCTGCACCAACACATGTGCGAAAAGTGGTTTTTCAACACTAACACAAGTGCGAAAAGTGGTTTTTCAACACTAACACAAGTGCGAAAAGTGGTTTTTCCACACTAATACAAGTGCAAAAGTGGTTTCCTGCACCAACACAAGTGCGAAAAGTGTTTTTTCAACACTAACACAAGTGCGAAAAGTGGTTTTTCAACACTAACACAAGTGCGAAAAGTGGTTTTTCAACACTAACACAAGTGCGAAAAGTGTTTTTTCCACACTAATACAAGTGCAAAAGTGGTTTCCTGCACCAACACAAGTGCGAAAAGTGGTTTTTCAACACTAACACAAGTGCGAAAAGTGGTTTTTCAACACTAACACAAGTGCGAAAAGTGTTTTTTCCACACTAATACAAGTGCAAAAGTGGTTTCCTGCACCAACACAAGTGCGAAAAGTGGTTTTTCAACACTAACACAAGTGCGAAAAGTGGTTTTTCAACACTAACACAAGTGCGAAAACTTGTTTTTCAACACTAACACAAGTGCGAAAAGTGGTTTTTCCACACTAATACAAGTGCAAAAGTGGTTTCCTGCACCAACACAACTGCGAAAAGTGGTTTTTCAACACTAACACAAGTGCGAAAAGTGGTTTTTCAACACTAACACAAGTGCGAAAAGTGGTTTTTCCACACTAATACAAGTGCAAAAGTGGTTTCCTGCACCAACACAAGTGTGAAAAGTGGTTTTTCAACACTAACACAAGTGCGAAAAGTGGTTTTTCAACACTATCACAAGTGCAAAAAGTGTTTTTTCCACACTAATACAAGTGCAAAAGTGGTTTCCTGCACCAACACAAGTGCGAAAAGTGGTTTTTCAACACTAACACAAGTGCGAAAAGTGGTTTTTCAACACTAACACAAGTGCGAAAAGTGGTTTTTCAACATTAACACAAGTGCGAAAAGTGTTTTTTCCACACTAATACAAGTGCAAAAGTGGTTTCCTGCACCAACACAAGTGCGAAAAGTGGTTTTTTTTAACACTAACACAAGTGCGAAAAGTGGTTTTTCAACACTAACACAAGTGCAAAAAGTGGTTTTTCAACACTAACACAAGTGCGAAAAGTGGTTTTTCCACACTAATACAAGTGCAAAAGTGGTTTCCTGCACCAACACAAGTGCGAAAAGTGGTTTTACAACACTAACACAAGTGCGAAAAGTGGCTTTTCAACACTAACACAAGTGCGAAAAGTGGTTTTTCCACACTAATACAAGTGGAAAAGTGGTTTCCTGCACCAACACAAGTGTGAAAAGTGGTTTTACAACACTAACACAAGTGCGAAAAGTGGCTTTTCAACACTAACACAAGTGCAAAAAGTGTTTTTTCCACACTAATACAAGTGCAAAAGTGGTTTCCTGCACCAGTACAAGTGCAAAAAGTGGTTTTTCAACACTAACGCAAGTGCGAAAAGTGTTTTTTCCACACTAATACAAGTGCAAAAGTGGTTTCCTGCACCAACACAAGTGCGAAAAGTGGTTTTTCAACACTAACACAAGTGCGATAAGTGGTTTTTGAACACTAACACAAGTGCGAAAAGTGGTTTTTCAACACTAACACAAGTGCGAAAAGTGGTTTTTCAACACTAACACAAGTGCGAAAAGTGGTTTTTCCACACTAATACAAGTGCAAAAGTGGTTTCCTGCACCAACACAAGTGCGAAAAGTGGTTTTACAACACTAACACAAGTGCGAAAAGTGGCTTTTCAACACTAACACAAGTGCGAAAAGTGGTTTTTCCACACTAATACAAGTGGAAAAGTGGTTTCCTGCACCAACACAAGTGTGAAAAGTGGTTTTACAACACTAACACAAGTGCGAAAAGTGGCTTTTCAACACTAACACAAGTGCAAAAAGTGTTTTTTCCACACTAATACAAGTGCAAAAGTGGTTTCCTGCACCAGTACAAGTGCAAAAAGTGGTTTTTCAACACTAACACAAGTGCGAAAAGTGTTTTTTCCACACTAATACAAGTGCAAAAGTGGTTTCCTGCACCAACACAAGTGCGAAAAGTGGTTTTTCAACACTAACACAAGTGCGATAAGTGGTTTTTGAACACTAACACAAGTGCGAAAAGTGGTTTTTCAACACTAACACAAGTGCGAAAAGTGGTTTTTCCACACTAATACAAGTGCAAAAGTGGTTTCCTGCACCAACACAAGTGCGAAAAGTGGTTTTTCAACACTAACACAAGTTCGAAAAGTGGTTTTTCAACACTATCACAAGTGCAAAAAGTGTTTTTTCCACACTAATACAAGTGGAAAAGTGGTTTCCTGCACCAACACAAGTGCAAAATTGGTTTTTCAACACTAACACAAGTGCGAAAAGTGGTTTTTCAACACTAACACAAGTGCGAAAAGTGTTTTTTCCACACTAATACAAGTGCAAAAGTGGTTTCCTGCACCAACACAAGTGCGAAAAGTGGTTTTTCAACACTAACACAAGTGCGATAAGTGGTTTTTCAACACTAACACAAGTGCGAAAAGTGGTTTTTCAACACTAACACAAGTGCGAAAAGTGTTTTTTCCACACTAATACAAGTGCAAAAGTGGTTTCCTGCACCAACACAAGTGCAAAAAGTGTTTTTTCAACACTAACACAAGTGCAAAAAGTGTTTTTTCAACACTAACACAAGTGCGAAAAGTGGTTTTTCAACACTAACACAAGTGCGAAAAGTGGTTTTTCAACACTAACACAAGTGCGAAAAGTGTTTTTTCCACACTAATACAAGTGCAAAAGTGGTTTCCTGCACCAACACAAGTGCGAAAAGTGTTTTTTCAACACTAACACAAGTGCGAAAAGTGGTTTTTCAACACTAACATAAGTGTGAAAAGTGGTTTTTCAACACTAACACAAGTGCGAAAAGTGGTTTTTCCACACTAATACAAGTGCAAAAGTGGTTTCCTGCACCAACACAAGTGCGAAAAGTGGTTTTTCAACACTAACACAAGTGCGAAAAGTGGTTTTTCAACACTATCACAAGTGCAAAAAGTGTTTTTTCCACACTAATACAAGTGCAAAACTGGTTTCGTGCACCAACACAAGTTCGAAAAGTGGTTTTTCAACACTATCACAAGTGCAAAAAGTGTTTTTTCCACACTAATACAAGTGGAAAAGTGGTTTCCTGCACCAACACAAGTGCGAAAAGTGATTTTTCAACACTAACACAAGTGCGAAAAGTGGTTTTTCAACACTAACACAAGTGCGAAAAGTGTTTTTTCCACACTAATACAAGTGCAAAAGTGGTTCCCTGCACCAACACAAGTGCGAAAAGTGGTTTTTTAACACTAACACAAGTGCGAAAAGTGGTTTTTCAACACTAACACAAGTGCGAAAAGTGATTTTTCAACACTAACACAAGTGCGAAAAGTGGTTTTTCCACACTAATACAAGTGCAAAAGTGGTTTGCTGCACCAACACAAGTGCGAAAAGTGGTTTTACAACACTAACACAAGTGCGAAAAGTGGCTTTTCAACACGAACACAAGTGCGAAAAGTGGTTTTTCCACACTAATACAAGTGCAAAAGTGGTTTCCTGCACCAACACAAGTGCGAAAAGTAGTTTTTCAACACTAACACAAGTGCGAAAAGTGTTTTTTCAACACTAACACAAGTGCGAAAAGTGTTTTTTCCACACTAATACAAGTGCAAAAGTGGTTTCCTGCACCAACACAAGTGCGAAAAGTGGTTTTTCAACACTAACACAAGTGCAAAAAGTGTTTTTTCAACACTAACACAAGTGCGAAAAGTGGTTTTTCAACACTAACACAAGTGCGAAAAGTGGTTTTTCAACACTAACACAAGTGCGAAAAGTGTTTTTTCCACACTAATACAAGTGCAAAAGTGGTTTCCTGCACCAACACAAGTGCGAAAAGTGTTTTTTCAACACTAACACAAGTGCGAAAAGTGGTTTTTCAACACTAACATAAGTGTGAAAAGTGGTTTTTCAACACTAACACAAGTGCGAAAAGTGGTTTTTCCACACTAATACAAGTGCAAAAGTGGTTTCCTGCACCAACACAAGTGCGAAAAGTGGTTTTTCAACACTAACACAAGTGCGATAAGTGGTTTTTGAACACTAACACAAGTGCGAAAAGTGGTTTTTCAACACTAACACAAGTGCGAAAAGTGGTTTTTCAACACTAACACAAGTGCGAAAAGTGGTTTTTCCACACTAATACAAGTGCAAAAGTGGTTTCCTGCACCAACACAAGTGCGAAAAGTGGTTTTACAACACTAACACAAGTGCGAAAAGTGGCTTTTCAACACTAACACAAGTGCGAAAAGTGGTTTTTCCACACTAATACAAGTGGAAAAGTGGTTTCCTGCACCAACACAAGTGTGAAAAGTGGTTTTACAACACTAACACAAGTGCGAAAAGTGGCTTTTCAACACTAACACAAGTGCAAAAAGTGTTTTTTCCACACTAATACAAGTGCAAAAGTGGTTTCCTGCACCAGTACAAGTGCAAAAAGTGGTTTTTCAACACTAACACAAGTGCGAAAAGTGTTTTTTCCACACTAATACAAGTGCAAAAGTGGTTTCCTGCACCAACACAAGTGCGAAAAGTGGTTTTTCAACACTAACACAAGTGCGATAAGTGGTTTTTGAACACTAACACAAGTGCGAAAAGTGGTTTTTCAACACTAACACAAGTGCGAAAAGTGGTTTTTCCACACTAATACAAGTGCAAAAGTGGTTTCCTGCACCAACACAAGTGCGAAAAGTGGTTTTTCAACACTAACACAAGTTCGAAAAGTGGTTTTTCAACACTATCACAAGTGCAAAAAGTGTTTTTTCCACACTAATACAAGTGGAAAAGTGGTTTCCTGCACCAACACAAGTGCAAAATTGGTTTTTCAACACTAACACAAGTGCGAAAAGTGGTTTTTCAACACTAACACAAGTGCGAAAAGTGTTTTTTCCACACTAATACAAGTGCAAAAGTGGTTTCCTGCACCAACACAAGTGCGAAAAGTGGTTTTTCAACACTAACACAAGTGCGATAAGTGGTTTTTCAACACTAACACAAGTGCGAAAAGTGGTTTTTCAACACTAACACAAGTGCGAAAAGTGTTTTTTCCACACTAATACAAGTGCAAAAGTGGTTTCCTGCACCAACACAAGTGCAAAAAGTGTTTTTTCAACACTAACACAAGTGCAAAAAGTGTTTTTTCAACACTAACACAAGTGCGAAAAGTGGTTTTTCAACACTAACACAAGTGCGAAAAGTGGTTTTTCAACACTAACACAAGTGCGAAAAGTGTTTTTCCACACTAATACAAGTGCAAAAGTGGTTTCCTGCACCAACACAAGTGCGAAAAGTGTTTTTTCAACACTAACACAAGTGCGAAAAGTGGTTTTTCAACACTAACATAAGTGTGAAAAGTGGTTTTTCAACACTAACACAAGTGCGAAAAGTGGTTTTTCCACACTAATACAAGTGCAAAAGTGGTTTCCTGCACCAACACAAGTGCGAAAAGTGGTTTTTCAACACTAACACAAGTGCGAAAAGTGGTTTTTCAACACTATCACAAGTGCAAAAAGTGTTTTTTCCACACTAATACAAGTGCAAAAGTGGTTTCGTGCACCAACACAAGTTCGAAAAGTGGTTTTTCAACACTATCACAAGTGCAAAAAGTGTTTTTTCCACACTAATACAAGTGGAAAAGTGGTTTCCTGCACCAACACAAGTGCGAAAAGTGATTTTTCAACACTAACACAAGTGCGAAAAGTGGTTTTTCAACACTAACACAAGTGCGAAAAGTGTTTTTTCCACACTAATACAAGTGCAAAAGTGGTTCCCTGCACCAACACAAGTGCGAAAAGTGGTTTTTTAACACTAACACAAGTGCGAAAAGTGGTTTTTCAACACTAACACAAGTGCGAAAAGTGATTTTTCAACACTAACACAAGTGCGAAAAGTGGTTTTTCCACACTAATACAAGTGCAAAAGTGGTTTGCTGCACCAACACAAGTGCGAAAAGTGGTTTTACAACACTAACACAAGTGCGAAAAGTGGCTTTTCAACACGAACACAAGTGCGAAAAGTGGTTTTTCCACACTAATACAAGTGCAAAAGTGGTTTCCTGCACCAACACAAGTGCGAAAAGTAGTTTTTCAACACTAACACAAGTGCGAAAAGTGTTTTTTCAACACTAACACAAGTGCGAAAAGTGTTTTTTCCACACTAATACAAGTGCAAAAGTGGTTTCCTGCACCAACACAAGTGCGAAAAGTGGTTTTTCAACACTAACACAAGTGCAAAATGTGTTTTTTCAACACTAACACAAGTGCGAAAAGTGGTTTTTCAACACTAACACAAGTGCGAAAAGTGGTTTTTCAACACTAACACAAGTGCGAAAAGTGTTTTTTCCACACTAATACAAGTGCAAAAGTGGTTTCCTGCACCAACACAAGTGCGAAAAGTGGTTTTTCAACACTAACACAAGTGCGAAAAGTTGTTTTTCAACACTAACACAAGTGCGAAAAGTGGTTTTTCAACACTAACACAAGTGCGAAAAGTGGTTTTTCCACACTAATACAAGTGCAAAAGTGGTTTCCTGCACCAACACAAGTGCGAAAAGTGGTTTTTCAACACTAACACAAGGGCGAAAAGTGGTTTTTCAACACTAACACAAGTGCGAAAAGTGGTTTTTCAACACTAACACAAGTGCGAAAAGTGTTTTTTCCACACTAATACAAGTGCAAAAGTGGTTTCCTGCACCAACACAAGTGCGAAAAGTGGTTTTTCAACACTAACACAAGTGCGAAAAGTTGTTTTTCAACACTAACACAAGTGCGAAAAGTGGTTTTTCAACACTAACACAAGTGCGAAAAGTGGTTTTTCCACACTAATACAAGTGCAAAAGTGGTTTCCTGCACCAACACAAGTGCGAAAAGTGGTTTTTCAACACTAACACAAGGGCGAAAAGTGGTTTTTCAACACTATCACAAGTGCAAAAAGTGTTTTTTCCACACTAATACAAGTGCAAAAGTGGTTTCCTGCACCAACACAAGTGCGAAAAGTGGTTTTTCAACACTAACACAAGTGCGAAAAATGACTTTTCAACACTAACACAAGTGCAAAAAGTGTTTTTTCCACACTAATACAAGTGCAAAAGTGATTTCCTGCACCAACACAAGTGCGAAAAGTGGTTTTTCAACACTAACACAAGTGCGAAAAGTGGTTTTTCAACACTAACACAAGTGCGAAAAGTGGTTTTTCAACACTAACACAAGTGCGAAAAGTGTTTTTTCCACACTAATACAAGTGCAAAAGTGGTTTCCTGCACCAACACAAGTGCGAAAAGTGGTTTTACAACACTAACACAAGTGCAAAAAGTGGCGTTTCAACACTAACACAAGTGCGAAAAGTGGTTTTTCCACACTAATACAAGTGCAAAAGTGGTTTCCTGCACCAACACAAGTGCGAAAAGTGTTTTTTCAACACTAACACAAGTGCGAAAAGTGGTTTTTCAACACTAACACAAGTGCGAAAAGTGGTTTTTCAACACTAACACAAGTGCGAAAAGTGTTTTTTCCACACTAATACAAGTGCAAAAGTGGTTTCCTGCACCAACACAAGTGCGAAAAGTGGTTTTTCAACACTAACACAAGTGCGAAAAGTGGTTTTTCAACACTAACACAAGTGCGAAAAGTGTTTTTTCCACACTAATACAAGTGCAAAAGTGGTTTCCTGCACCAACACAAGTGCGAAAAGTGGTTTTTCAACACTAACACAAGTGCGAAAACTGGTTTTTCAACACTAACACAAGTGCGAAAACTGGTTTTTCAACACTAACACAAGTGCGAAAAGTGGTTTTTCCACACTAATACAAGTGCAAAAGTGGTTTCCTGCACCAACACAACTGCGAAAAGTGGTTTTTCAACACTAACACAAGTGCGAAAATTGGTTTTTCAACACTAACACAAGTGCGAAAAGTGGTTTTTCCACACTAATGCAAGTGCAAAAGTGGTTTCCTGCACCAACACAAGTGCGAAAAGTGGTTTTTCAACACTAACACAAGTGCGAAAAGTGGTTTTTCAACACTATCACAAGTGCAAAAAGTGTTTTTTCCACACTAATACAAGTGCAAAAGTGGTTTCCTGCACCAACACAAGTGCGAAAAGTGGTTTTTCAACACTAACACAAGTGCGAAAAGTGGTTTTTCAACACTAACACAAGTGCAAAAAGTGGTTTTTCAACATTAACACAAGTGTGAAAAGTGGTTTTTCAACACTAACACAAGTGTAAAAAGTGTTTTTTCCACACTAATACAAGTGCAAAAGTGGTTTCCTGCACCAGTACAAGTGCAAAAAGCGGTTTTTCAACACTAACACAAGTGCGAAAAGTGTTTTTTCCACACTAATACAAGTGCAAAAGTGGTTTCCTGCACCAACACAAGTGCGAAATGTGGTTTTTCAACACTAACACAAGTGCGATAAGTGGTTTTTCAACACTAACACAAGTGCGAAAAGTGGTTTTTCAACAATAACACAAGTGCGAAAAGTGGTTTTTCCACACTAATACAAGTGCAAAAGTGGTTTCCTGCACCAACACAAGTGCGAAAAGTGGTTTTTCAACACTAACACAAGTTCGAAAAGTGGTTTTTCAACACTATCACAAGTGCAAAAAGTGTTTTTTCCACACTAATACAAGTGGAAAAGTGGTTTCCTGCACCAACACAAGTGCGAAAAGTGATTTTTCAACACTAACACAAGTGCGAAAAGTGGTTTTTCAACACTAACACAAGTGAGAAAAGTGGTCTTTCAACACTATCACAAGTGCAAAAAGTGTTTTTTCCACACTAATACAAGTGCAAAAGTGGTTTCCTGCACCAACACATGTGCGAAAAGTGGTTTTTCAACACTAACACAAGTGCGAAAAGTGGTTTTTCAACACTAACACAAGTGCGAAAAGTGGTTTTTCCACACTAATACAAGTGCAAAAGTGGTTTCCTGCACCAAAACAAGTGCGAAAAGTGGTTTTTCAACACTAACACAAGTGCGAAAAGTGGTTTTTCAACACTAACACAAGTGCGAAAAGTGGTTTTTCAACACTATCACAAGTGCAAAAAGTGTTTTTTCCACACTAACACAAGTGCGAAAAGTGGTTTTTCAACACTAACACAAGTGCGAAAAGTGGTTTTTCAACACTAACACAAGTGCGAAAAGTGGTTTTTCAACACTAACAGTGTGCGAAAAGTGTTTTTTCCACACTAATACAAGTGCAAAAGTGGTTTCCTGCACCAACACAAGTGCGAAAAGTGGTTTTTCAACACTAACACAAGTGCGAAAAGTTGTTTTTCAACACTAACACAAGTGCGAAAAGTGGTTTTTCAACACTAACACAAGTGCGAAAAGTGGTTTTTCCACACTAATACAAGTGCAAAAGTGGTTTCCTGCACCAACACAAGTGCGAAAAGTGGTTTTTCAACACTAACACAAGGGCGAAAAGTGGTTTTTCAACACTATCACAAGTGCAAAAAGTGTTTTTTCCACACTAATACAAGTGCAAAAGTGGTTTCCTGCACCAACACAAGTGCGAAAAGTGGTTTTTCAACACTAACACAAGTGCGAAAAATGACTTTTCAACACTAACACAAGTGCAAAAAGTGTTTTTTCCACACTAATACAAGTGCAAAAGTGATTTCCTGCACCAACACAAGTGCGAAAAGTGGTTTTTCAACACTAACACAAGTGCGAAAAGTGGTTTTTCAACACTAACACAAGTGCGAAAAGTGGTTTTTCAACACTAACACAAGTGCGAAAAGTGTTTTTTCCACACTAATACAAGTGCAAAAGTGGTTTCCTGCACCAACACAAGTGCGAAAAGTGGTTTTACAACACTAACACAAGTGCAAAAAGTGGCGTTTCAACACTAACACAAGTGCGAAAAGTGGTTTTTCCACACTAATACAAGTGCAAAAGTGGTTTCCTGCACCAACACAAGTGCGAAAAGTGTTTTTTCAACACTAACACAAGTGCGAAAAGTGTTTTTTCAACACTAACACAAGTGCGAAAAGTGGTTTTTCAACACTAACACAAGTGCGAAAAGTGTTTTTTCCACACTAATACAAGTGCAAAAGTGGTTTCCTGCACCAACACAAGTGCGAAAAGTGGTTTTTCAACACTAACACAAGTGCGAAAAGTGGTTTTTCAACACTAACACAAGTGCGAAAAGTGTTTTTTCCACACTAATACAAGTGCAAAAGTGGTTTCCTGCACCAACACAAGTGCGAAAAGTGGTTTTTCAACACTAACACAAGTGCGAAAACTGGTTTTTCAACACTAACACAAGTGCGAAAACTGGTTTTTCAACACTAACACAAGTGTGAAAAGTGGTTTTTCCACACTAATACAAGTGCAAAAGTGGTTTCCTGCACCAACACAACTGCGAAAAGTGGTTTTTCAACACTAACACAAGTGCGAAAATTGGTTTTTCAACACTAACACAAGTGCGAAAAGTGGTTTTTCCACACTAATGCAAGTGCAAAAGTGGTTTCCTGCACCAACACAAGTGCGAAAAGTGGTTTTTCAACACTAACACAAGTGCGAAAAGTGGTTTTTCAACACTATCACAAGTGCAAAAAGTGTTTTTTCCACACTAATACAAGTGCAAAAGTGGTTTCCTGCACCAACACAAGTGCGAAAAGTGGTTTTTCAACACTAACACAAGTGCGAAAAGTGGTTTTTCAACACTAACACAAGTGCAAAAAGTGGTTTTTCAACATTAACACAAGTGTGAAAAGTGGTTTTTCAACACTAACACAAGTGCAAAAAGTGGTTTTTCCACAATAATACAAGTGCAAAAGTGGTTTCCTGCACCAACACAAGTGCGAAAAGTGGTTTTACAACACTAACACAAGTGCGAAAAGTGGCTTTTCAACACTAACACAAGTGCGAAAAGTGTTTTTTCCACACTAATACAAGTGGAAAAGTGGTTTCCTGCACCAACACTAGTGTGAAAAGTGGTTTTACAACACTAACACAAGTGCGAAAAGTCGCTTTTCAACACTAACACAAGTGCAAAAAGTGTTTTTTCCACACTAATACAAGTGCAAAAGTGGTTTCCTGCACCAGTACAAGTGCAAAAAGCGGTTTTTCAACACTAACACAAGTGCGAAAAGTGTTTTTTCCACACTAATACAAGTGCAAAAGTGGTTTCCTGCACCAACACAAGTGCGAAATGTGGTTTTTCAACACTAACACAAGTGCGATAAGTGGTTTTTCAACACTAACACAAGTGCGAAAAGTGGTTTTTCAACAATAACACAAGTGCGAAAAGTGGTTTTTCCACACTAATACAAGTGCAAAAGTGGTTTCCTGCACCAACACAAGTGCGAAAAGTGGTTTTTCAACACTAACACAAGTTCGAAAAGTGGTTTTTCAACACTATCACAAGTGCAAAAAGTGTTTTTTCCACACTAATACAAGTGGAAAAGTGGTTTCCTGCACCAACACAAGTGCGAAAAGTGATTTTTCAACACTAACACAAGTGCGAAAAGTGGTTTTTCAACACTAACACAAGTGAGAAAAGTGGTCTTTCAACACTATCACAAGTGCAAAAAGTGTTTTTTCCACACTAATACAAGTGCAAAAGTGGTTTCCTGCACCAACACATGTGCGAAAAGTGGTTTTTCAACACTAACACAAGTGCGAAAAGTGGTTTTTCAACACTAACACAAGTGCGAAAAGTGGTTTTTCCACACTAATACAAGTGCAAAAGTGGTTTCCTGCACCAACACAAGTGCGAAAAGTGGTTTTTCAACACTAACACAAGTGCGAAAAGTGGTTTTTCAACACTAACACAAGTGCGAAAAGTGGTTTTTCAACACTATCACAAGTGCAAAAAGTGTTTTTTCCACACTAACACAAGTGTGAAAAGTGGTTTTTCAACACTAACACAAGTGCGAAAAGTGGTTTTTCAACACTAACACAAGTGCGAAAAGTGGTTTTTCAACACTAACACAAGTGCGAAAAGTGTTTTTTCCACACTAATACAAGTGCAAAAGTGGTTTCCTGCACCAACACAAGTGCGAAAAGTGGTTTTTCAACACTAACACAAGTGTGAAAAGTTGTTTTTCAACACTAACACAAGTGCGAAAAGTGGTTTTTCAACACTAACACAAGTGCAAAAGTGGTTTCCTGCACCAACACAAGTGCGAAAAGTGGTTTTTCAACACTAACACAAGGGCGAAAAGTGGTTTTTCAACACTATCACAAGTGCAAAAAGTGGTTTTTCCACACTAATACAAGTGCAAAAGTGGTTTCCTGCACCAACACAAGTGCGAAAAGTGGTTTTTCAACACTAACACAAGTGCGAAAAATGGTTTTTCAACACTAACACAAGTGCAAAAAGTGGTTTTTCCACACTAATATAAGTGCAAAAGTGGTTTCCTGCACCAACACATGTGCGAAAAGTGGTTTTTCAACACTAACACAAGTGCGAAAAGTGGTTTTTCAACACTAACACAAGTGCGAAAAGTGGTTTTTCCACACTAATACAAGTGCAAAAGTTGGTTTCCTGCACCAACACAAGTGCGAAAAGTGTTTTTTCAACACTAACACAGTGCGAAAAGTGGTTTTTCAACACTAACACAAGTGCGAAAAGTGGTTTTTCAACACTAACACAAGTGCGAAAAGTGTTTTTTCCACACTAATACAAGTGCAAAAGTGGTTTCCTGCACCAACACAAGTGCGAAAAGTGGTTTTTCAACACTAACACAAGTGCGAAAAGTGGTTTTTCAACACTAACACAAGTGCGAAAAGTGTTTTTTCCACACTAATACAAGTGCAAAAGTGGTTTCCTGCACCAACACAAGTGCGAAAAGTGGTTTTTCAACACTAACACAAGTGCGAAAAGTGGTTTTTCAACACTAACACAAGTGCGAAAACTTGTTTTTCAACACTAACACAAGTGCGAAAAGTGGTTTTTCCACACTAATACAAGTGCAAAAGTGGTTTCCTGCACCAACACAACTGCGAAAAGTGGTTTTTCAACACTAACACAAGTGCGAAAAGTGGTTTTTCAACACTAACACAAGTGCGAAAAGTGGTTTTTCCACACTAATACAAGTGCAAAAGTGGTTTCCTGCACCAACACAAGTGTGAAAAGTGGTTTTTCAACACTAACACAAGTGCGAAAAGTGGTTTTTCAACACTATCACAAGTGCAAAAAGTGTTTTTTCCACACTAATACAAGTGCAAAAGTGGTTTCCTGCACCAACACAAGTGCGAAAAGTGGTTTTTCAACACTAACACAAGTGCGAAAAGTGGTTTTTCAACACTAACACAAGTGCGAAAAGTGGTTTTTCAACATTAACACAAGTGCGAAAAGTGTTTTTTCCACACTAATACAAGTGCAAAAGTGGTTTCCTGCACCAACACAAGTGCGAAAAGTGGTTTTTTTTAACACTAACACAAGTGCGAAAAGTGGTTTTTCAACACTAACACAAGTGCAAAAAGTGGTTTTTCAACACTAACACAAGTGCGAAAAGTGGTTTTTCCACACTAATACAAGTGCAAAAGTGGTTTCCTGCACCAACACAAGTGCGAAAAGTGGTTTTACAACACTAACACAAGTGCGAAAAGTGGCTTTTCAACACTAACACAAGTGCGAAAAGTGGTTTTTCCACACTAATACAAGTGGAAAAGTGGTTTCCTGCACCAACACAAGTGTGAAAAGTGGTTTTACAACACTAACACAAGTGCGAAAAGTGGCTTTTCAACACTAACACAAGTGCAAAAAGTGTTTTTTCCACACTAATACAAGTGCAAAAGTGGTTTCCTGCACCAGTACAAGTGCAAAAAGTGGTTTTTCAACACTAACGCAAGTGCGAAAAGTGTTTTTTCCACACTAATACAAGTGCAAAAGTGGTTTCCTGCACCAACACAAGTGCGAAAAGTGGTTTTTCAACACTAACACAAGTGCGATAAGTGGTTTTTGAACACTAACACAAGTGCGAAAAGTGGTTTTTCAACACTAACACAAGTGCGAAAAGTGGTTTTTCAACACTAACACAAGTGCGAAAAGTGGTTTTTCCACACTAATACAAGTGCAAAAGTGGTTTCCTGCACCAACACAAGTGCGAAAAGTGGTTTTACAACACTAACACAAGTGCGAAAAGTGGCTTTTCAACACTAACACAAGTGCGAAAAGTGGTTTTTCCACACTAATACAAGTGGAAAAGTGGTTTCCTGCACCAACACAAGTGTGAAAAGTGGTTTTACAACACTAACACAAGTGCGAAAAGTGGCTTTTCAACACTAACACAAGTGCAAAAAGTGTTTTTTTCCACACTAATACAAGTGCAAAAGTGGTTTCCTGCACCAGTACAAGTGCAAAAAGTGGTTTTTCAACACTAACACAAGTGCGAAAAGTGTTTTTTCCACACTAATACAAGTGCAAAAGTGGTTTCCTGCACCAACACAAGTGCGAAAAGTGGTTTTTCAACACTAACACAAGTGCGATAAGTGGTTTTTGAACACTAACACAAGTGCGAAAAGTGGTTTTTCAACACTAACACAAGTGCGAAAAGTGGTTTTTCCACACTAATACAAGTGCAAAAGTGGTTTCCTGCACCAACACAAGTGCGAAAAGTGGTTTTTCAACACTAACACAAGTTCGAAAAGTGGTTTTTCAACACTATCACAAGTGCAAAAAGTGTTTTTTTCCACACTAATACAAGTGGAAAAGTGGTTTCCTGCACCAACACAAGTGCAAAATTGGTTTTTCAACACTAACACAAGTGCGAAAAGTGGTTTTTCAACACTAACACAAGTGCGAAAAGTGTTTTTTCCACACTAATACAAGTGCAAAAGTGGTTTCCTGCACCAACACAAGTGCGAAATGTGGTTTTTCAACACTAACACAAGTGCGATAAGTGGTTTTTCAACACTAACACAAGTGCGAAAAGTGGTTTTTCAACAATAACACAAGTGCGAAAAGTGGTTTTTCCACACTAATACAAGTGCAAAAGTGGTTTCCTGCACCAACACAAGTGCGAAAAGTGGTTTTTCAACACTAACACAAGTTCGAAAAGTGGTTTTTCAACACTATCACAAGTGCAAAAAGTGTTTTTTCCACACTAATACAAGTGGAAAAGTGGTTTCCTGCACCAACACAAGTGCGAAAAGTGATTTTTCAACACTAACACAAGTGCGAAAAGTGGTTTTTCAACACTAACACAAGTGAGAAAAGTGGTCTTTCAACACTATCACAAGTGCAAAAAGTGTTTTTTCCACACTAATACAAGTGCAAAAGTGGTTTCCTGCACCAACACATGTGCGAAAAGTGGTTTTTCAACACTAACACAAGTGCGAAAAGTGGTTTTTCAACACTAACACAAGTGCGAAAAGTGGTTTTTCCACACTAATACAAGTGCAAAAGTGGTTTCCTGCACCAACACAAGTGCGAAAAGTGGTTTTTCAACACTAACACAAGTGCGAAAAGTGGTTTTTCAACACTAACACAAGTGCGAAAAGTGGTTTTTCAACACTATCACAAGTGCAAAAAGTGTTTTTTCCACACTAACACAAGTGTGAAAAGTGGTTTTTCAACACTAACACAAGTGCGAAAAGTGGTTTTTCAACACTAACACAAGTGCGAAAAGTGGTTTTTCAACACTAACACAAGTGCGAAAAGTGTTTTTTCCACACTAATACAAGTGCAAAAGTGGTTTCCTGCACCAACACAAGTGCGAAAAGTGGTTTTTCAACACTAACACAAGTGTGAAAAGTTGTTTTTCAACACTAACACAAGTGCGAAAAGTGGTTTTTCAACACTAACACAAGTGCAAAAGTGGTTTCCTGCACCAACACAAGTGCGAAAAGTGGTTTTTCAACACTAACACAAGGGCGAAAAGTGGTTTTTCAACACTATCACAAGTGCAAAAAGTGGTTTTTCCACACTAATACAAGTGCAAAAGTGGTTTCCTGCACCAACACAAGTGCGAAAAGTGGTTTTTCAACACTAACACAAGTGCGAAAAATGGTTTTTCAACACTAACACAAGTGCAAAAAGTGGTTTTTCCACACTAATATAAGTGCAAAAGTGGTTTCCTGCACCAACACATGTGCGAAAAGTGGTTTTTCAACACTAACACAAGTGCGAAAAGTGGTTTTTCAACACTAACACAAGTGCGAAAAGTGGTTTTTCCACACTAATACAAGTGCAAAAGTGGTTTCCTGCACCAACACAAGTGCGAAAAGTGTTTTTTCAACACTAACACAAGTGCGAAAAGTGGTTTTTCAACACTAACACAAGTGCGAAAAGTGGTTTTTCAACACTAACACAAGTGCGAAAAGTGTTTTTTCCACACTAATACAAGTGCAAAAGTGGTTTCCTGCACCAACACAAGTGCGAAAAGTGGTTTTTCAACACTAACACAAGTGCGAAAAGTGGTTTTTCAACACTAACACAAGTGCGAAAAGTGTTTTTTCCACACTAATACAAGTGCAAAAGTGGTTTCCTGCACCAACACAAGTGCGAAAAGTGGTTTTTCAACACTAACACAAGTGCGAAAAGTGGTTTTTCAACACTAACACAAGTGCGAAAACTTGTTTTTCAACACTAACACAAGTGCGAAAAGTGGTTTTTCCACACTAATACAAGTGCAAAAGTGGTTTCCTGCACCAACACAACTGCGAAAAGTGGTTTTTCAACACTAACACAAGTGCGAAAAGTGGTTTTTCAACACTAACACAAGTGCGAAAAGTGGTTTTTCCACACTAATACAAGTGCAAAAGTGGTTTCCTGCACCAACACAAGTGTGAAAAGTGGTTTTTCAACACTAACACAAGTGCGAAAAGTGGTTTTTCAACACTATCACAAGTGCAAAAAGTGTTTTTTCCACACTAATACAAGTGCAAAAGTGGTTTCCTGCACCAACACAAGTGCGAAAAGTGGTTTTTCAACACTAACACAAGTGCGAAAAGTGGTTTTTCAACACTAACACAAGTGCGAAAAGTGGTTTTTCAACATTAACACAAGTGCGAAAAGTGTTTTTTCCACACTAATACAAGTGCAAAAGTGGTTTCCTGCACCAACACAAGTGCGAAAAGTGGTTTTTTTTAACACTAACACAAGTGCGAAAAGTGGTTTTTCAACACTAACACAAGTGCAAAAAGTGGTTTTTCAACACTAACACAAGTGCGAAAAGTGGTTTTTCCACACTAATACAAGTGCAAAAGTGGTTTCCTGCACCAACACAAGTGCGAAAAGTGGTTTTACAACACTAACACAAGTGCGAAAAGTGGCTTTTCAACACTAACACAAGTGCGAAAAGTGGTTTTTCCACACTAATACAAGTGGAAAAGTGGTTTCCTGCACCAACACAAGTGTGAAAAGTGGTTTTACAACACTAACACAAGTGCGAAAAGTGGCTTTTCAACACTAACACAAGTGCAAAAAGTGTTTTTTCCACACTAATACAAGTGCAAAAGTGGTTTCCTGCACCAGTACAAGTGCAAAAAGTGGTTTTTCAACACTAACGCAAGTGCGAAAAGTGTTTTTTCCACACTAATACAAGTGCAAAAGTGGTTTCCTGCACCAACACAAGTGCGAAAAGTGGTTTTTCAACACTAACACAAGTGCGATAAGTGGTTTTTGAACACTAACACAAGTGCGAAAAGTGGTTTTTCAACACTAACACAAGTGCGAAAAGTGGTTTTTCAACACTAACACAAGTGCGAAAAGTGGTTTTTCCACACTAATACAAGTGCAAAAGTGGTTTCCTGCACCAACACAAGTGCGAAAAGTGGTTTTACAACACTAACACAAGTGCGAAAAGTGGCTTTTCAACACTAACACAAGTGCGAAAAGTGGTTTTTCCACACTAATACAAGTGGAAAAGTGGTTTCCTGCACCAACACAAGTGTGAAAAGTGGTTTTACAACACTAACACAAGTGCGAAAAGTGGCTTTTCAACACTAACACAAGTGCAAAAAGTGTTTTTTCCACACTAATACAAGTGCAAAAGTGGTTTCCTGCACCAGTACAAGTGCAAAAAGTGGTTTTTCAACACTAACACAAGTGCGAAAAGTGTTTTTTCCACACTAATACAAGTGCAAAAGTGGTTTCCTGCACCAACACAAGTGCGAAAAGTGGTTTTTCAACACTAACACAAGTGCGATAAGTGGTTTTTGAACACTAACACAAGTGCGAAAAGTGGTTTTTCAACACTAACACAAGTGCGAAAAGTGGTTTTTCCACACTAATACAAGTGCAAAAGTGGTTTCCTGCACCAACACAAGTGCGAAAAGTGGTTTTTCAACACTAACACAAGTTCGAAAAGTGGTTTTTCAACACTATCACAAGTGCAAAAAGTGTTTTTTCCACACTAATACAAGTGGAAAAGTGGTTTCCTGCACCAACACAAGTGCAAAATTGGTTTTTCAACACTAACACAAGTGCGAAAAGTGGTTTTTCAACACTAACACAAGTGCGAAAAGTGTTTTTTCCACACTAATACAAGTGCAAAAGTGGTTTCCTGCACCAACACAAGTGCGAAAAGTGGTTTTTCAACACTAACACAAGTGCGATAAGTGGTTTTTCAACACTAACACAAGTGCGAAAAGTGGTTTTTCAACACTAACACAAGTGCGAAAAGTGTTTTTTCCACACTAATACAAGTGCAAAAGTGGTTTCCTGCACCAACACAAGTGCAAAAAGTGTTTTTTCAACACTAACACAAGTGCAAAAAGTGTTTTTTCAACACTAACACAAGTGCGAAAAGTGGTTTTTCAACACTAACACAAGTGCGAAAAGTGGTTTTTCAACACTAACACAAGTGCGAAAAGTGTTTTTTCCACACTAATACAAGTGCAAAAGTGGTTTCCTGCACCAACACAAGTGCGAAAAGTGTTTTTTCAACACTAACACAAGTGCGAAAAGTGGTTTTTCAACACTAACATAAGTGTGAAAAGTGGTTTTTCAACACTAACACAAGTGCGAAAAGTGGTTTTTCCACACTAATACAAGTGCAAAAGTGGTTTCCTGCACCAACACAAGTGCGAAAAGTGGTTTTTCAACACTAACACAAGTGCGAAAAGTGGTTTTTCAACACTATCACAAGTGCAAAAAGTGTTTTTTCCACACTAATACAAGTGCAAAACTGGTTTCGTGCACCAACACAAGTTCGAAAAGTGGTTTTTCAACACTATCACAAGTGCAAAAAGTGTTTTTTCCACACTAATACAAGTGGAAAAGTGGTTTCCTGCACCAACACAAGTGCGAAAAGTGATTTTTCAACACTAACACAAGTGCGAAAAGTGGTTTTTCAACACTAACACAAGTGCGAAAAGTGTTTTTTCCACACTAATACAAGTGCAAAAGTGGTTCCCTGCACCAACACAAGTGCGAAAAGTGGTTTTTTAACACTAACACAAGTGCGAAAAGTGGTTTTTCAACACTAACACAAGTGCGAAAAGTGATTTTTCAACACTAACACAAGTGCGAAAAGTGGTTTTTCCACACTAATACAAGTGCAAAAGTGGTTTGCTGCACCAACACAAGTGCGAAAAGTGGTTTTACAACACTAACACAAGTGCGAAAAGTGGCTTTTCAACACGAACACAAGTGCGAAAAGTGGTTTTTCCACACTAATACAAGTGCAAAAGTGGTTTCCTGCACCAACACAAGTGCGAAAAGTAGTTTTTCAACACTAACACAAGTGCGAAAAGTGTTTTTTCAACACTAACACAAGTGCGAAAAGTGTTTTTTCCACACTAATACAAGTGCAAAAGTGGTTTCCTGCACCAACACAAGTGCGAAAAGTGGTTTTTCAACACTAACACAAGTGCAAAAAGTGTTTTTTCAACACTAACACAAGTGCGAAAAGTGGTTTTTCAACACTAACACAAGTGCGAAAAGTGGTTTTTCAACACTAACACAAGTGCGAAAAGTGTTTTTTCCACACTAATACAAGTGCAAAAGTGGTTTCCTGCACCAACACAAGTGCGAAAAGTGTTTTTTCAACACTAACACAAGTGCGAAAAGTGGTTTTTCAACACTAACATAAGTGTGAAAAGTGGTTTTTCAACACTAACACAAGTGCGAAAAGTGGTTTTTCCACACTAATACAAGTGCAAAAGTGGTTTCCTGCACCAACACAAGTGCGAAAAGTGGTTTTTCAACACTAACACAAGTGCGATAAGTGGTTTTTGAACACTAACACAAGTGCGAAAAGTGGTTTTTCAACACTAACACAAGTGCGAAAAGTGGTTTTTCAACACTAACACAAGTGCGAAAAGTGGTTTTTCCACACTAATACAAGTGCAAAAGTGGTTTCCTGCACCAACACAAGTGCGAAAAGTGGTTTTACAACACTAACACAAGTGCGAAAAGTGGCTTTTCAACACTAACACAAGTGCGAAAAGTGGTTTTTCCACACTAATACAAGTGGAAAAGTGGTTTCCTGCACCAACACAAGTGTGAAAAGTGGTTTTACAACACTAACACAAGTGCGAAAAGTGGCTTTTCAACACTAACACAAGTGCAAAAAGTGTTTTTTCCACACTAATACAAGTGCAAAAGTGGTTTCCTGCACCAGTACAAGTGCAAAAAGTGGTTTTTCAACACTAACACAAGTGCGAAAAGTGTTTTTTCCACACTAATACAAGTGCAAAAGTGGTTTCCTGCACCAACACAAGTGCGAAAAGTGGTTTTTCAACACTAACACAAGTGCGATAAGTGGTTTTTGAACACTAACACAAGTGCGAAAAGTGGTTTTTCAACACTAACACAAGTGCGAAAAGTGGTTTTTCCACACTAATACAAGTGCAAAAGTGGTTTCCTGCACCAACACAAGTGCGAAAAGTGGTTTTTCAACACTAACACAAGTTCGAAAAGTGGTTTTTCAACACTATCACAAGTGCAAAAAGTGTTTTTTCCACACTAATACAAGTGGAAAAGTGGTTTCCTGCACCAACACAAGTGCAAAATTGGTTTTTCAACACTAACACAAGTGCGAAAAGTGGTTTTTCAACACTAACACAAGTGCGAAAAGTGTTTTTTCCACACTAATACAAGTGCAAAAGTGGTTTCCTGCACCAACACAAGTGCGAAAAGTGGTTTTTCAACACTAACACAAGTGCGATAAGTGGTTTTTCAACACTAACACAAGTGCGAAAAGTGGTTTTTCAACACTAACACAAGTGCGAAAAGTGTTTTTTCCACACTAATACAAGTGCAAAAGTGGTTTCCTGCACCAACACAAGTGCAAAAAGTGTTTTTTCAACACTAACACAAGTGCAAAAAGTGTTTTTTCAACACTAACACAAGTGCGAAAAGTGGTTTTTCAACACTAACACAAGTGCGAAAAGTGGTTTTTCAACACTAACACAAGTGCGAAAAGTGTTTTTCCACACTAATACAAGTGCAAAAGTGGTTTCCTGCACCAACACAAGTGCGAAAAGTGTTTTTTCAACACTAACACAAGTGCGAAAAGTGGTTTTTCAACACTAACATAAGTGTGAAAAGTGGTTTTTCAACACTAACACAAGTGCGAAAAGTGGTTTTTCCACACTAATACAAGTGCAAAAGTGGTTTCCTGCACCAACACAAGTGCGAAAAGTGGTTTTTCAACACTAACACAAGTGCGAAAAGTGGTTTTTCAACACTATCACAAGTGCAAAAAGTGTTTTTTCCACACTAATACAAGTGCAAAAGTGGTTTCGTGCACCAACACAAGTTCGAAAAGTGGTTTTTCAACACTATCACAAGTGCAAAAAGTGTTTTTTCCACACTAATACAAGTGGAAAAGTGGTTTCCTGCACCAACACAAGTGCGAAAAGTGATTTTTCAACACTAACACAAGTGCGAAAAGTGGTTTTTCAACACTAACACAAGTGCGAAAAGTGTTTTTTCCACACTAATACAAGTGCAAAAGTGGTTCCCTGCACCAACACAAGTGCGAAAAGTGGTTTTTTAACACTAACACAAGTGCGAAAAGTGGTTTTTCAACACTAACACAAGTGCGAAAAGTGATTTTTCAACACTAACACAAGTGCGAAAAGTGGTTTTTCCACACTAATACAAGTGCAAAAGTGGTTTGCTGCACCAACACAAGTGCGAAAAGTGGTTTTACAACACTAACACAAGTGCGAAAAGTGGCTTTTCAACACGAACACAAGTGCGAAAAGTGGTTTTTCCACACTAATACAAGTGCAAAAGTGGTTTCCTGCACCAACACAAGTGCGAAAAGTAGTTTTTCAACACTAACACAAGTGCGAAAAGTGTTTTTTCAACACTAACACAAGTGCGAAAAGTGTTTTTTCCACACTAATACAAGTGCAAAAGTGGTTTCCTGCACCAACACAAGTGCGAAAAGTGGTTTTTCAACACTAACACAAGTGCAAAATGTGTTTTTTCAACACTAACACAAGTGCGAAAAGTGGTTTTTCAACACTAACACAAGTGCGAAAAGTGGTTTTTCAACACTAACACAAGTGCGAAAAGTGTTTTTTCCACACTAATACAAGTGCAAAAGTGGTTTCCTGCACCAACACAAGTGCGAAAAGTGTTTTTTCAACACTAACACAAGTGCGAAAAGTGGTTTTTCAACACTAACATAAGTGTGAAAAGTGGTTTTTCAACACTAACACAAGTGCGAAAAGTGGTTTTTCCACACTAATACAAGTGCAAAAGTGGTTTCCTGCACCAACACAAGTACGAAAAGTGGTTTTTCAACACTAACACAAGTGCGAAAAGTGGTTTTTCAACACTATCACAAGTGCAAAAAGTGTTTTTTCCACACTAATACAAGTGCAAAAGTGGTTTCGTGCACCAACACAAGTGCGAAAAGTGGTTTTTCAACACTAACACAAGTGCGAAAAGTGGTTTTTCAGCACTAACACAAGTGCGAAAAGTATTTTTTCCACACTAATACAAGTGCAAAAGTGGTTTCCTGCACCAACACAAGTGCGAAAAGTGGTTTTTCAACACTAACACAAGTGTGAAAAGTGGTTTTTCAACACTAACAAAAGTGCGAAAAGTGGTTTTTCCACACTAATACAAGTGCAAAAGTGGTTTCCTGCACCAACACAAGTGCGAAAAGTGGTTTTTCCACACTAATACAAGTGCAAAAGTGGTTTCCTGCACCAACACAAGTGCGAAAAGTGGTTTTTCAACACTAACACAAGTGCGAAAAGTGGTTTTTCAACACTATCATAAGTGCAAAAAGTGTTTTTTCCACACTAATACAAGTGCAAAAGTGATTTCCTGCACCAACACAAGTGCGAAAAGTGGTTTTTCAACACTAACACAAGTGTGAAAAGTGGTTTTTCAACACTAACACAAGTGCGAAAAGTGGTTTTTCAACACTAACACAAGTGCGAAAAGTGTTTTTTCCACACTAATACAAGTGCAAAAGTGGTTTCCTGAACCAACACAAGTGCGAAAAGTGGTTTTACAACACTAACACAAGTGCAAAAAGTGGCTTTTCAACACTAACACAAGTGCGAAAAGTGGTTTTTCCACACTAATACAAGTGCAAAAGTGGTTTCCTGCACCAACACAAGTGCGAAAAGTGTTTTTTCAACACTAACACAAGTGCGAAAAGTGGTTTTTCAACACTAACACAAGTGCGAAAAGTTGTTTTTCAACACTAACACAAGTGCGAAAAGTGTTTTTTCCACACTAATACAAGTGCAAAAGTGGTTTCCTGCACCAACACAAGTGCGAAAAGTGGTTTTTCAACACTAACACAAGTGCAAAAGTGGTTTCCTGCACCAACACAAGTGCGAAAAGTGGTTTTTCAACACAAACACAAGTGCGAAAAGTGGTTTTTCAACACTAACACAAGTGCGAAAACTGGTTTTTCAACACTAACACAAGTGCGAAAAGTGGTTTTTCCACACTAATACAAGTGCAAAAGTGGTTTCCTGCACCAACACAACTGCGAAAAGTGGTTTTTCAACACTAACACAAGTGCGAAAAGTGGTTTTTCAACACTAACACAAGTGCGAAAAGTGGTTTTTCCACACTAATACAAGTGCAAAAGTGGTTTCCTGCACCAACACAAGTGCGAAAAGTGCTTTTTCAACACTAACACAAGTGCGAAAAGTGGTTTTTCAACACTAACACAAGTGCGAAAAGTGGTTTTTCCACACTAATACAAGTGCAAAAGTGGTTTCCTGCACCAACACAACTGCGAAAAGTGGTTTTTCAACACTATCACAAGTGCAAAAAGTGTTTTTTCCACACTAATACAAGTGCAAAAGTGGTTTCCTGCACCAACACATGTGCGAAAAGTGGTTTTTCAACACTAACACAAGTGCGAAAAGTGGTTTTTCAACACTAACACAAGTGCGAAAAGTGGTTTTTCCACACTAATACAAGTGCAAAAGTGGTTTCCTGCACCAAAACAAGTGCGAAAAGTGGTTTTTCAACACTAACACAAGTGCGAAAAGTGGTTTTTCAACACTAACACAAGTGCGAAAAGTGGTTTTTCAACACTATCACAAGTGCAAAAAGTGTTTTTTCCACACTAACACAAGTGCGAAAAGTGGTTTTTCAACACTAACACAAGTGCGAAAAGTGGTTTTTCAACACTAACACAAGTGCGAAAAGTGGTTTTTCAACACTAACACAAGTGCGAAAAGTGTTTTTTCCACACTAATACAAGTGCAAAAGTGGTTTCCTGCACCAACACAAGTGCGAAAAGTGGTTTTTCAACACTAACACAAGTGCGAAAAGTTGTTTTTCAACACTAACACAAGTGCGAAAAGTGGTTTTTCAACACTAACACAAGTGCGAAAAGTGGTTTTTCCACACTAATACAAGTGCAAAAGTGGTTTCCTGCACCAACACAAGTGCGAAAAGTGGTTTTTCAACACTAACACAAGGGCGAAAAGTGGTTTTTCAACACTATCACAAGTGCAAAAAGTGTTTTTTCCACACTAATACAAGTGCAAAAGTGGTTTCCTGCACCAACACAAGTGCGAAAAGTGGTTTTTCAACACTAACACAAGTGCGAAAAATGACTTTTCAACACTAACACAAGTGCAAAAAGTGTTTTTTCCACACTAATACAAGTGCAAAAGTGATTTCCTGCACCAACACAAGTGCGAAAAGTGGTTTTTCAACACTAACACAAGTGCGAAAAGTGGTTTTTCAACACTAACACAAGTGCGAAAAGTGGTTTTTCAACACTAACACAAGTGCGAAAAGTGTTTTTTCCACACTAATACAAGTGCAAAAGTGGTTTCCTGCACCAACACAAGTGCGAAAAGTGGTTTTACAACACTAACACAAGTGCAAAAAGTGGCGTTTCAACACTAACACAAGTGCGAAAAGTGGTTTTTCCACACTAATACAAGTGCAAAAGTGGTTTCCTGCACCAACACAAGTGCGAAAAGTGGTTTTTCAACACTAACACAAGTGCGAAAAGTGGTTTTTCAACACTAACACAAGTGCGAAAAGTGGTTTTTCAACACTAACACAAGTGCGAAAAGTGTTTTTTCCACACTAATACAAGTGCAAAAGTGGTTTCCTGCACCAACACAAGTGCGAAAAGTGGTTTTTCAACACTAACACAAGTGCGAAAAGTGGTTTTTCAACACTAACACAAGTGCGAAAAGTGTTTTTTCCACACTAATACAAGTGCAAAAGTGGTTTCCTGCACCAACACAATTGCGAAAAGTGGTTTTTCAACACTAACACAAGTGCGAAAACTGGTTTTTCAACACTAACACAAGTGCGAAAACTGGTTTTTCAACACTAACACAAGTGTGAAAAGTGGTTTTTCCACACTAATACAAGTGCAAAAGTGGTTTCCTGCACCAACACAACTGCGAAAAGTGGTTTTTCAACACTAACACAAGTGCGAAAATTGGTTTTTCAACACTAACACAAGTGCGAAAAGTGGTTTTTCCACACTAATGCAAGTGCAAAAGTGGTTTCCTGCACCAACACAAGTGCGAAAAGTGGTTTTTCAACACTAACACAAGTGCGAAAAGTGGTTTTTCAACACTATCACAAGTGCAAAAAGTGTTTTTTCCACACTAATACAAGTGCAAAAGTGGTTTCCTGCACCAACACAAGTGCGAAAAGTGGTTTTTCAACACTAACACAAGTGCGAAAAGTGGTTTTTCAACACTAACACAAGTGCAAAAAGTGGTTTTTCAACATTAACACAAGTGTGAAAAGTGGTTTTTCAACACTAACACAAGTGCAAAAAGTGGTTTTTCCACAATAATACAAGTGCAAAAGTGGTTTCCTGCACCAACACAAGTGCGAAAAGTGGTTTTACAACACTAACACAAGTGCGAAAAGTGGCTTTTCAACACTAACACAAGTGCGAAAAGTGTTTTTTCCACACTAATACAAGTGGAAAAGTGGTTTCCTGCACCAACACTAGTGTGAAAAGTGGTTTTACAACACTAACACAAGTGCGAAAAGTCGCTTTTCAACACTAACACAAGTGCAAAAAGTGTTTTTTCCACACTAATACAAGTGCAAAAGTGGTTTCCTGCACCAGTACAAGTGCAAAAAGCGGTTTTTCAACACTAACACAAGTGCGAAAAGTGTTTTTTCCACACTAATACAAGTGCAAAAGTGGTTTCCTGCACCAACACAAGTGCGAAATGTGGTTTTTCAACACTAACACAAGTGCGATAAGTGGTTTTTCAACACTAACACAAGTGCGAAAAGTGGTTTTTCAACAATAACACAAGTGCGAAAAGTGGTTTTTCCACACTAATACAAGTGCAAAAGTGGTTTCCTGCACCAACACAAGTGCGAAAAGTGGTTTTTCAACACTAACACAAGTTCGAAAAGTGGTTTTTCAACACTATCACAAGTGCAAAAAGTGTTTTTTCCACACTAATACAAGTGGAAAAGTGGTTTCCTGCACCAACACAAGTGCGAAAAGTGATTTTTCAACACTAACACAAGTGCGAAAAGTGGTTTTTCAACACTAACACAAGTGAGAAAAGTGGTCTTTCAACACTATCACAAGTGCAAAAAGTGTTTTTTCCACACTAATACAAGTGCAAAAGTGGTTTCCTGCACCAACACATGTGCGAAAAGTGGTTTTTCAACACTAACACAAGTGCGAAAAGTGGTTTTTCAACACTAACACAAGTGCGAAAAGTGGTTTTTCCACACTAATACAAGTGCAAAAGTGGTTTCCTGCACCAACACAAGTGCGAAAAGTGGTTTTTCAACACTAACACAAGTGCGAAAAGTGGTTTTTCAACACTAACACAAGTGCGAAAAGTGGTTTTTCAACACTATCACAAGTGCAAAAAGTGTTTTTTCCACACTAACACAAGTGTGAAAAGTGGTTTTTCAACACTAACACAAGTGCGAAAAGTGGTTTTTCAACACTAACACAAGTGCGAAAAGTGGTTTTTCAACACTAACACAAGTGCGAAAAGTGTTTTTTCCACACTAATACAAGTGCAAAAGTGGTTTCCTGCACCAACACAAGTGCGAAAAGTGGTTTTTCAACACTAACACAAGTGTGAAAAGTTGTTTTTCAACACTAACACAAGTGCGAAAAGTGGTTTTTCAACACTAACACAAGTGCAAAAGTGGTTTCCTGCACCAACACAAGTGCGAAAAGTGGTTTTTCAACACTAACACAAGGGCGAAAAGTGGTTTTTCAACACTATCACAAGTGCAAAAAGTGGTTTTTCCACACTAATACAAGTGCAAAAGTGGTTTCCTGCACCAACACAAGTGCGAAAAGTGGTTTTTCAACACTAACACAAGTGCGAAAAATGGTTTTTCAACACTAACACAAGTGCAAAAAGTGGTTTTTCCACACTAATATAAGTGCAAAAGTGGTTTCCTGCACCAACACATGTGCGAAAAGTGGTTTTTCAACACTAACACAAGTGCGAAAAGTGGTTTTTCAACACTAACACAAGTGCGAAAAGTGGTTTTTCCACACTAATACAAGTGCAAAAGTGGTTTCCTGCACCAACACAAGTGCGAAAAGTGTTTTTTCAACACTAACACAAGTGCGAAAAGTGGTTTTTCAACACTAACACAAGTGCGAAAAGTGGTTTTTCAACACTAACACAAGTGCGAAAAGTGTTTTTTCCACACTAATACAAGTGCAAAAGTGGTTTCCTGCACCAACACAAGTGCGAAAAGTGGTTTTTCAACACTAACACAAGTGCGAAAAGTGGTTTTTCAACACTAACACAAGTGCGAAAAGTGTTTTTTCCACACTAATACAAGTGCAAAAGTGGTTTCCTGCACCAACACAAGTGCGAAAAGTGGTTTTTCAACACTAACACAAGTGCGAAAAGTGGTTTTTCAACACTAACACAAGTGCGAAAACTTGTTTTTCAACACTAACACAAGTGCGAAAAGTGGTTTTTCCACACTAATACAAGTGCAAAAGTGGTTTCCTGCACCAACACAACTGCGAAAAGTGGTTTTTCAACACTAACACAAGTGCGAAAAGTGGTTTTTCAACACTAACACAAGTGCGAAAAGTGGTTTTTCCACACTAATACAAGTGCAAAAGTGGTTTCCTGCACCAACACAAGTGTGAAAAGTGGTTTTTCAACACTAACACAAGTGCGAAAAGTGGTTTTTCAACACTATCACAAGTGCAAAAAGTGTTTTTTCCACACTAATACAAGTGCAAAAGTGGTTTCCTGCACCAACACAAGTGCGAAAAGTGGTTTTTCAACACTAACACAAGTGCGAAAAGTGGTTTTTCAACACTAACACAAGTGCAAAAAGTGGTTTTTCAACACTAACACAAGTGCGAAAAGTGGTTTTTCCACACTAATACAAGTGCAAAAGTGGTTTCCTGCACCAACACAAGTGCGAAAAGTGGTTTTACAACACTAACACAAGTGCGAAAAGTGGCTTTTCAACACTAACACAAGTGCGAAAAGTGGTTTTTCCACACTAATACAAGTGGAAAAGTGGTTTCCTGCACCAACACAAGTGTGAAAAGTGGTTTTACAACACTAACACAAGTGCGAAAAGTGGCTTTTCAACACTAACACAAGTGCAAAAAGTGTTTTTTCCACACTAATACAAGTGCAAAAGTGGTTTCCTGCACCAGTACAAGTGCAAAAAGTGGTTTTTCAACACTAACGCAAGTGCGAAAAGTGTTTTTTCCACACTAATACAAGTGCAAAAGTGGTTTCCTGCACCAACACAAGTGCGAAAAGTGGTTTTTCAACACTAACACAAGTGCGATAAGTGGTTTTTGAACACTAACACAAGTGCGAAAAGTGGTTTTTCAACACTAACACAAGTGCGAAAAGTGGTTTTTCAACACTAACACAAGTGCGAAAAGTGGTTTTTCCACACTAATACAAGTGCAAAAGTGGTTTCCTGCACCAACACAAGTGCGAAAAGTGGTTTTACAACACTAACACAAGTGCGAAAAGTGGCTTTTCAACACTAACACAAGTGCGAAAAGTGGTTTTTCCACACTAATACAAGTGGAAAAGTGGTTTCCTGCACCAACACAAGTGTGAAAAGTGGTTTTACAACACTAACACAAGTGCGAAAAGTGGCTTTTCAACACTAACACAAGTGCAAAAAGTGTTTTTTCCACACTAATACAAGTGCAAAAGTGGTTTCCTGCACCAGTACAAGTGCAAAAAGTGGTTTTTCAACACTAACACAAGTGCGAAAAGTGTTTTTTCCACACTAATACAAGTGCAAAAGTGGTTTCCTGCACCAACACAAGTGCGAAAAGTGGTTTTTCAACACTAACACAAGTGCGATAAGTGGTTTTTGAACACTAACACAAGTGCGAAAAGTGGTTTTTCAACACTAACACAAGTGCGAAAAGTGGTTTTTCCACACTAATACAAGTGCAAAAGTGGTTTCCTGCACCAACACAAGTGCGAAAAGTGGTTTTTCAACACTAACACAAGTTCGAAAAGTGGTTTTTCAACACTATCACAAGTGCAAAAAGTGTTTTTTCCACACTAATACAAGTGGAAAAGTGGTTTCCTGCACCAACACAAGTGCAAAATTGGTTTTTCAACACTAACACAAGTGCGAAAAGTGGTTTTTCAACACTAACACAAGTGCGAAAAGTGTTTTTTCCACACTAATACAAGTGCAAAAGTGGTTTCCTGCACCAACACAAGTGCGAAAAGTGGTTTTTCAACACTAACACAAGTGCGATAAGTGGTTTTTCAACACTAACACAAGTGCGAAAAGTGGTTTTTCAACACTAACACAAGTGCGAAAAGTGTTTTTTCCACACTAATACAAGTGCAAAAGTGGTTTCCTGCACCAACACAAGTGCAAAAAGTGTTTTTTCAACACTAACACAAGTGCAAAAAGTGTTTTTTCAACACTAACACAAGTGCGAAAAGTGGTTTTTCAACACTAACACAAGTGCGAAAAGTGTTTTTTCAACACTAATACAAGTGCAAAAGTGGTTTCCTGCACCAACACAAGTGCGAAAAGTGGTTTTTCAACACTAACACAAGTGCGAAAAGTGGTTTTTCAACACTATCACAAGTGCAAAAAGTGTTTTTTCCACACTACTACAAGTGCAAAAGTGGTTTCGTGCACCAACACAAGTTCGAAAAGTGGTTTTTCAACACTATCACAAGTGCAAAAAGTGTTTTTTCCACACTAATACAAGTGGAAAAGTGGTTTCCTGCACCAACACAAGTGCGAAAAGTGATTTTTCAACACTAACACAAGTGCGAAAAGTGGTTTTTCAACACTAACACAAGTGCGAAAAGTGTTTTTTCCACACTAATACAAGTGCAAAAGTGGTTCCCTGCACCAACACAAGTGCGAAAAGTGGTTTTTTTAACACTAACACAAGTGCGAAAAGTGGTTTTTCAACACTAACACAAGTGCGAAAAGTGATTTTTCAACACTAACACAAGTGCGAAAAGTGGTTTTTCCACACTAATACAAGTGCAAAAGTGGTTTGCTGCACCAACACAAGTGCGAAAAGTGGTTTTACAACACTAACACAAGTGCGAAAAGTGGCTTTTCAACACGAACACAAGTGCGAAAAGTGGTTTTTCCACACTAATACAAGTGCAAAAGTGGTTTCCTGCACCAACACAAGTGCGAAAAGTAGTTTTTCAACACTAACACAAGTGCGAAAAGTGTTTTTTCAACACTAACACAAGTGCGAAAAGTGTTTTTTCCACACTAATACAAGTGCAAAAGTGGTTTCCTGCACCAACACAAGTGCGAAAAGTGGTTTTTCAACACTAACACAAGTGCAAAAAGTGTTTTTTCAACACTAACACAAGTGCGAAAAGTGGTTTTTCAACACTAACACAAGTGCGAAAAGTGGTTTTTCAACACTAACACAAGTGCGAAAAGTGTTTTTTCCACACTAATACAAGTGCAAAAGTGGTTTCCTGCACCAACACAAGTGCGAAAAGTGTTTTTTCAACACTAACACAAGTGCGAAAAGTGGTTTTTCAACACTAACATAAGTGTGAAAAGTGGTTTTTCAACACTAACACAAGTGCGAAAAGTGGTTTTTCCACACTAATACAAGTGCAAAAGTGGTTTCCTGCACCAACACAAGTGCGAAAAGTGGTTTTTCAACACTAACACAAGTGCGATAAGTGGTTTTTGAACACTAACACAAGTGCGAAAAGTGGTTTTTCAACACTAACACAAGTGCGAAAAGTGGTTTTTCAACACTAACACAAGTGCGAAAAGTGGTTTTTCCACACTAATACAAGTGCAAAAGTGGTTTCCTGCACCAACACAAGTGCGAAAAGTGGTTTTACAACACTAACACAAGTGCGAAAAGTGGCTTTTCAACACTAACACAAGTGCGAAAAGTGGTTTTTCCACACTAATACAAGTGGAAAAGTGGTTTCCTGCACCAACACAAGTGTGAAAAGTGGTTTTACAACACTAACACAAGTGCGAAAAGTGGCTTTTCAACACTAACACAAGTGCAAAAAGTGTTTTTTCCACACTAATACAAGTGCAAAAGTGGTTTCCTGCACCAGTACAAGTGCAAAAAGTGGTTTTTCAACACTAACACAAGTGCGAAAAGTGTTTTTTCCACACTAATACAAGTGCAAAAGTGGTTTCCTGCACCAACACAAGTGCGAAAAGTGGTTTTTCAACACTAACACAAGTGCGATAAGTGGTTTTTGAACACTAACACAAGTGCGAAAAGTGTTTTTTCAACACTAACACAAGTGCGAAAAGTGGTTTTTCCACACTAATACAAGTGCAAAAGTGGTTTCCTGCACCAACACAAGTGCGAAAAGTGGTTTTTCAACACTAACACAAGTTCGAAAAGTGGTTTTTCAACACTATCACAAGTGCAAAAAGTGTTTTTTCCACACTAATACAAGTGGAAAAGTGGTTTCCTGCACCAACACAAGTGCAAAATTGGTTTTTCAACACTAACACAAGTGCGAAAAGTGGTTTTTCAACACTAACACAAGTGCGAAAAGTGTTTTTTCCACACTAATACAAGTGCAAAAGTGGTTTCCTGCACCAACACAAGTGCGAAAAGTGGTTTTTCAACACTAACACAAGTGCGTTAAGTGGTTTTTCAACACTAACACAAGTGCGAAAAGTGGTTTTTCAACACTAACACAAGTGCGAAAAGTGTTTTTTCCACACTAATACAAGTGCAAAAGTGGTTTCCTGCACCAACACAAGTGCAAAAAGTGTTTTTTCAACACTAACACAAGTGCAAAAAGTGTTTTTTCAACACTAACACAAGTGCGAAAAGTGGTTTTTCAACACTAACACAAGTGCGAAAAGTGGTTTTTCAACACTAACACAAGTGCGAAAAGTGTTTTTCCACACTAATACAAGTGCAAAAGTGGTTTCCTGCACCAACACAAGTGCGAAAAGTGTTTTTTCAACACTAACACAAGTGCGAAAAGTGGTTTTTCAACACTAACATAAGTGTGAAAAGTGGTTTTTCAACACTAACACAAGTGCGAAAAGTGGTTTTTCCACACTAATACAAGTGCAAAAGTGGTTTCCTGCACCAACACAAGTGCGAAAAGTGGTTTTTCAACACTAACACAAGTGCGAAAAGTGGTTTTTGAACACTAACACAAGTGCGAAAAGTGGTTTTTCAACACTAACACAAGTGCGAAAAGTGGTTTTTCAACACTAACACAAGTGCGAAAAGTGGTTTTTCCACACTAATACAAGTGCAAAAGTGGTTTCCTGCACCAACACAAGTGCGAAAAGTGGTTTTACAACACTAACACAAGTGCGAAAAGTGGCTTTTCAACACTAACACAAGTGCGAAAAGTGGTTTTTCCACACTAATACAAGTGGAAAAGTGGTTTCCTGCACCAACACAAGTGTGAAAAGTGGTTTTACAACACTAACACAAGTGCGAAAAGTGGCTTTTCAACACTAACACAAGTGCAAAAAGTGTTTTTTCCACACTAATACAAGTGCAAAAGTGGTTTCCTGCACCAGTACAAGTGCAAAAAGTGGTTTTTCAACACTAACACAAGTGCGAAAAGTGTTTTTTCCACACTAATACAAGTGCAAAAGTGGTTTCCTGCACCAACACAAGTGCGAAAAGTGGTTTTTCAACACTAACACAAGTGCGATAAGTGGTTTTTGAACACTAACACAAGTGCGAAAAGTGGTTTTTCAACACTAACACAAGTGCGAAAAGTGGTTTTTCCACACTAATACAAGTGCAAAAGTGGTTTCCTGCACCAACACAAGTGCGAAAAGTGGTTTTTCAACACTAACACAAGTTCGAAAAGTGGTTTTTCAACACTATCACAAGTGCAAAAAGTGTTTTTTCCACACTAATACAAGTGGAAAAGTGGTTTCCTGCACCAACACAAGTGCAAAATTGGTTTTTCAACACTAACACAAGTGCGAAAAGTGGTTTTTCAACACTAACACAAGTGCGAAAAGTGTTTTTTCCACACTAATACAAGTGCAAAAGTGGTTTCCTGCACCAACACAAGTGCGAAAAGTGGTTTTTCAACACTAACACAAGTGCGATAAGTGGTTTTTCAACACTAACACAAGTGCGAAAAGTGGTTTTTCAACACTAACACAAGTGCGAAAAGTGTTTTTTCCACACTAATACAAGTGCAAAAGTGGTTTCCTGCACCAACACAAGTGCAAAAAGTGTTTTTTCAACGCTAACACAAGTGCAAAAAGTGTTTTTTCAACACTAACACAAGTGCGAAAAGTGGTTTTTCAACACTAACACAAGTGCGAAAAGTGGTTTTTCAACACTAACACAAGTGCGAAAAGTGTTTTTCCACACTAATACAAGTGCAAAAGTGGTTTCCTGCACCAACACAAGTGCGAAAAGTGTTTTTTCAACACTAACACAAGTGCGAAAAGTGGTTTTTCAACACTAACATAAGTGTGAAAAGTGGTTTTTCAACACTAACACAAGTGCGAAAAGTGGTTTTTCCACACTAATACAAGTGCAAAAGTGGTTTCCTGCACCAACACAAGTGCGAAAAGTGGTTTTTCAACACTAACACAAGTGCGAAAAGTGGTTTTTCAACACTATCACAAGTGCAAAAAGTGTTTTTTCCACACTAATACAAGTGCAAAAGTGGTTTCGTGCACCAACACAAGTTCGAAAAGTGGTTTTTCAACACTATCACAAGTGCAAAAAGTGTTTTTTCCACACTAATACAAGTGGAAAAGTGGTTTCCTGCACCAACACAAGTGCGAAAAGTGATTTTTCAACACTAACACAAGTGCGAAAAGTGGTTTTTCAACACTAACACAAGTGCGAAAAGTGTTTTTTCCACACTAATACAAGTGCAAAAGTGGTTCCCTGCACCAACACAAGTGCGAAAAGTGGTTTTTTAACACTAACACAAGTGCGAAAAGTGGTTTTTCAACACTAACACAAGTGCGAAAAGTGATTTTTCAACACTAACACAAGTGCGAAAAGTGGTTTTTCCACACTAATACAAGTGCAAAAGTGGTTTGCTGCACCAACACAAGTGCGAAAAGTGGTTTTACAACACTAACACAAGTGCGAAAAGTGGCTTTTCAACACGAACACAAGTGCGAAAAGTGGTTTTTCCACACTAATACAAGTGCAAAAGTGGTTTCCTGCACCAACACAAGTGCGAAAAGTAGTTTTTCAACACTAACACAAGTGCGAAAAGTGTTTTTTCAACACTAACACAAGTGCGAAAAGTGTTTTTTCCACACTAATACAAGTGCAAAAGTGGTTTCCTGCACCAACACAAGTGCGAAAATTGGTTTTTCAACACTAACACAAGTGCAAAAAGTGTTTTTTCAACACTAACACAAGTGCGAAAAGTGGTTTTTCAACACTAACACAAGTGCGAAAAGTGGTTTTTCAACACTAACACAAGTGCGAAAAGTGTTTTTTCCACACTAATACAAGTGCAAAAGTGGTTTCCTGCACCAACACAAGTGCGAAAAGTGTTTTTTCAACACTAACACAAGTGCGAAAAGTGGTTTTTCAACACTAACATAAGTGTGAAAAGTGGTTTTTCAACACTAACACAAGTGCGAAAAGTGGTTTTTCCACACTAATACAAGTGCAAAAGTGGTTTCCTGCACCAACACAAGTACGAAAAGTGGTTTTTCAACACTAACACAAGTGCGAAAAGTGGTTTTTCAACACTATCACAAGTGCAAAAAGTGTTTTTTCCACACTAATACAAGTGCAAAAGTGGTTTCGTGCACCAACACAAGTGCGAAAAGTGGTTTTTCAACACTAACACAAGTGCGAAAAGTGGTTTTTCAGCACTAACACAAGTGCGAAAAGTGTTTTTTCCACACTAATACAAGTGCAAAAGTGGTTTCCTGCACCAACACAAGTGCGAAAAGTGGTTTTTCAACACTAACACAAGTGTGAAAAGTGGTTTTTCAACACTATCATAAGTGCAAAAAGTGTTTTTTCCACACTAATACAAGTGCAAAAGTGATTTCCTGCACCAACACAAGTGCGAAAAGTGGTTTTTCAACACTAACACAAGTGTGAAAAGTGGTTTTTCAACACTAACACAAGTGCGAAAAGTGGTTTTTCAACACTAACACAAGTGCGAAAAGTGTTTTTTCCACACTAATACAAGTGCAAAAGTGGTTTCCTGAACCAACACAAGTGCGAAAAGTGGTTTTACAACACTAACACAAGTGCAAAAAGTGGCTTTTCAACACTAACACAAGTGCGAAAAGTGGTTTTTCCACACTAATACAAGTGCAAAAGTGGTTTCCTGCACCAACACAAGTGCGAAAAGTGTTTTTTCAACACTAACACAAGTGCGAAAAGTGGTTTTTCAACACTAACACAAGTGCGAAAAGTTGTTTTTCAACACTAACACAAGTGCGAAAAGTGTTTTTTCCACACTAATACAAGTGCAAAAGTGGTTTCCTGCACCAACACAAGTGCGAAAAGTGGTTTTTCAACACTAACACAAGTGCAAAAGTGGTTTCCTGCACCAACACAAGTGCGAAAAGTGGTTTTTCAACACAAACACAAGTGCGAAAAGTGGTTTTTCAACACTAACACAAGTGCGAAAACTGGTTTTTCAACACTAACACAAGTGCGAAAAGTGGTTTTTCCACACTAATACAAGTGCAAAAGTGGTTTCCTGCACCAACACAACTGTGAAAAGTGGTTTTTCAACACTAACACAAGTGCGAAAAGTGGTTTTTCAACACTAACACAAGTGCGAAAAGTGGTTTTTCCACACTAATACAAGTGCAAAAGTGGTTTCCTGCACCAACACAAGTGCGAAAAGTGCTTTTTCAACACTAACACAAGTGCGAAAAGTGGTTTTTCAACACTATCACAAGTGCAAAAAGTGTTTTTTCCACACTAATACAAGTGCAAAAGTGGTTTCCTGCACCAACACAAGTGCGAAAAGTGGTTTTTCAACACTAACACAAGTGCGAAAAGTGGTTTTTCAACACTAACACAAGTGCGAAAAGTGGTTTTTCAACATTAACACAAGTGCGAAAAGTGTTTTTTCCACACTAATACAAGTGCAAAAGTGGTTTCCTGCACCAACACAAGTGCGAAAAGTGGTTTTTTAACACTAACACAAGTGCGAAAAGTGGTTTTTCAACACTAACACAAGTGCGAAAAGTGATTTTTCAACACTAACACAAGTGCGAAAAGTGGTTTTTCCACACTAATACAAGTGCAAAAGTGGTTTCCTGCACCAACACAAGTGCGAAAAGTGGTTTTACAACACTATCACAAGTGCAAAAAGTGTTTTTTCCACACTAATACAAGTGCAAAAGTGGTTTCGTGCACCAACACAAGTTCGAAAAGTGGTTTTTCAACACTATCACAAGTGCAAAAAGTGTTTTTTCCACACTAATACAAGTGCAAAAGTGGTTCCCTGCACCAACACAAGTGCGAAAAGTGGTTTTTTAACACTAACACAAGTGCGAAAAGTGATTTTTCAACACTAACACAAGTGCGAAAAGTGGTTTTTCAACACTAACACAAGTGCGAAAAGTGTTTTTTCCACACTAATACAAGTGCAAAAGTGGTTCCCTGCACCAACACAAGTGCGAAAAGTGGTTTTTTAACACTAACACAAGTGCGAAAAGTGGTTTTTCAACACTAACACAAGTGCGAAAAGTGATTTTTCAACACTAACACAAGTGCGAAAAGTGGTTTTTCCACACTAATACAAGTGCAAAAGTGGTTTGCTGCACCAACACAAGTGCGAAAAGTGGTTTTACAACACTAACACAAGTGCGAAAAGTGGCTTTTCAACACGAACACAAGTGCGAAAAGTGGTTTTTCCACACTAATACAAGTGCAAAAGTGGTTTCCTGCACCAACACAAGTGCGAAAAGTAGTTTTTCAACACTAACACAAGTGCGAAAAGTGTTTTTTCAACACTAACACAAGTGCGAAAAGTGTTTTTTCCACACTAATACAAGTGCAAAAGTGGTTTCCTGCACCAACACAAGTGCGAAAAGTGGTTTTTCAACACTAACACAAGTGCAAAAAGTGTTTTTTCAACACTAACACAAGTGCGAAAAGTGGTTTTTCAACACTAACACAAGTGCGAAAAGTGGTTTTTCAACACTAACACAAGTGCGAAAAGTGTTTTTTCCACACTAATACAAGTGCAAAAGTGGTTTCCTGCACCAACACAAGTGCGAAAAGTGTTTTTTCAACACTAACACAAGTGCGAAAAGTGGTTTTTCAACACTAACATAAGTGTGAAAAGTGGTTTTTCAACACTAACACAAGTGCGAAAAGTGGTTTTTCCACACTAATACAAGTGCAAAAGTGGTTTCCTGCACCAACACAAGTACGAAAAGTGGTTTTTCAACACTAACACAAGTGCGAAAAGTGGTTTTTCAACACTATCACAAGTGCAAAAAGTGTTTTTTCCACACTAATACAAGTGCAAAAGTGGTTTCGTGCACCAACACAAGTGCGAAAAGTGGTTTTTCAACACTAACACAAGTGCGAAAAGTGGTTTTTCAGCACTAACACAAGTGCGAAAAGTGTTTTTTCCACACTAATACAAGTGCAAAAGTGGTTTCCTGCACCAACACAAGTGCGAAAAGTGGTTTTTCAACACTAACACAAGTGTGAAAAGTGGTTTTTCAACACTAACAAAAGTGCGAAAAGTGGTTTTTCCACACTAATACAAGTGCAAAAGTGGTTTCCTGCACCAACACAAGTGCGAAAAGTGGTTTTTCCACACTAATACAAGTGCAAAAGTGGTTTCCTGCACCAACACAAGTGCGAAAAGTGGTTTTTCAACACTAACACAAGTGCGAAAAGTGGTTTTTCAACACTATCATAAGTGCAAAAAGTGTTTTTTCCACACTAATACAAGTGCAAAAGTGATTTCCTGCACCAACACAAGTGCGAAAAGTGGTTTTTCAACACTAACACAAGTGTGAAAAGTGGTTTTTCAACACTAACACAAGTGCGAAAAGTGGTTTTTCAACACTAACACAAGTGCGAAAAGTGTGTTTTCCACACTAATACAAGTGCAAAAGTGGTTTCCTGAACCAACACAAGTGCGAAAAGTGGTTTTACAACACTAACACAAGTGCAAAAAGTGGCTTTTCAACACTAACACAAGTGCGAAAAGTGGTTTTTCCACACTAATACAAGTGCAAAAGTGGTTTCCTGCACCAACACAAGTGCGAAAAGTGTTTTTTCAACACTAACACAAGTGCGAAAAGTGGTTTTTCAACACTAACACAAGTGCGAAAAGTTGTTTTTCAACACTAACACAAGTGCGAAAAGTGTTTTTTCCACACTAATACAAGTGCAAAAGTGGTTTCCTGCACCAACACAAGTGCGAAAAGTGGTTTTTCAACACTAACACAAGTGCAAAAGTGGTTTCCTGCACCAACACAAGTGCGAAAAGTGGTTTTTCAACACAAACACAAGTGCGAAAAGTGGTTTTTCAACACTAACACAAGTGCGAAAACTGGTTTTTCAACACTAACACAAGTGCGAAAAGTGGTTTTTCCACACTAATACAAGTGCAAAAGTGGTTTCCTGCACCAACACAACTGCGAAAAGTGGTTTTTCAACACTAACACAAGTGCGAAAAGTGGTTTTTCAACACTAACACAAGTGCGAAAAGTGGTTTTTCCACACTAATACAAGTGCAAAAGTGGTTTCCTGCACCAACACAAGTGCGAAAAGTGCTTTTTCAACACTAACACAAGTGCGAAAAGTGGTTTTTCAACACTATCACAAGTGCAAAAAGTGTTTTTTCCACACTAATACAAGTGCAAAAGTGGTTTCCTGCACCAACACAAGTGCAAAAAGTGGTTTTTCAACACTAACACAAGTGCGAAAAGTGGTTTTTCAACACTAACACAAGTGCGAAAAGTGGTTTTTCAACATTAACACAAGTGCGAAAAGTGTTTTTTCCACACTAATACAAGTGCAAAAGTGGTTTCCTGCACCAACACAAGTGCGAAAAGTGGTTTTTTAACACTAACACAAGTGCGAAAAGTGGTTTTTCAACACTAACACAAGTGCGAAAAGTGATTTTTCAACACTAACACAAGTGCGAAAAGTGGTTTTTCCACACTAATACAAGTGCAAAAGTGGTTTCCTGCACCAACACAAGTGCGAAAAGTGGTTTTACAACACTAACACAAGTGCGAAAAGTGGCTTTTCAACACTAACACAAGTGCGAAAAGTGGTTTTTCCACACTAATACAAGTGGAAAAGTAGTTTCCTGCACCAACACAAGTGTGAAAAGTGGTTTTACAACACTAACACAAGTGCGAAAAGTGGCTTTTCAACACTAACACAAGTGCAAAAAGTGTTTTTTCCACATTAATACAAGTGCAAAAGTGGTTTCCTGCACCAGTACAAGTGCAAAAAGTGGTTTTTCAACACTAACACAAGTGCGAAAAGTGGTTTTTCAACACTAACACAAGTGCGAAAAGTGGTTTTACAACACTAACACAAGTGCGAAAAGTTGTTTTTCAACACTAACACAAGTGTGAAAAGTGGTTTTTCCACACTAATACAAGTGCAAAAGTGGTTTCCTGCACCAACACAAGTGTGAAAAGTGGTTTTTCAACACTAACACAAGTGCGAAAAGTGGCTTTTCAACACTAACACAAGTGCAAAAAGTGGGTTTTCCACACTAATACAAGTGCAAAAGTGGTTTCCTGCACCAACACATGTGCGAAAAGTGGTTTTTCAACACTAACACAAGTGCGAAAAGTGGTTTTTCGACACTAACACAAGTGCAAAAAGTGGTTTTTCATCACTAACACAAGTGCGATAAGTGGTTTCCTGCACCAACACAAGTGCGAAAAGTGGTTTTTCAACACTAACACAAGTGCGAAAAGTGGTTTTTCAACACTATCACAAGTGCAAAAAGTGTTTTTTCCACACTAATACAAGTGCAAAAGTGATTTCCTGCACCAACACAAGTGCGAAAAGTGGTTTTTCAACACTAACACAAGTGCGAAAAGTGGTTTTTCAACACTAACACAAGTGCGAAAACTGGTTTTTCAACACTAACACAAGTGCGAAAAGTGGTTTTTCCACACTAATACAAGTGCAAAAGTGGTTTCCTGCACCAACACAACTGCGAAAAGTGGTTTTTCAACACTAACACAAGTGCGAAAAGTGGTTTTTCAACACTAACACAAGTGCGAAAAGTGGTTTTTCCACACTAATACAGGTGCAAAAGTGGTTTCCTGCACCAACACAAGTGCGAAAAGTGCTTTTTCAACACTAACACAAGTGCGAAAAGTGGTTTTTCAACACTATCACAAGTGCAAAAAGTGTTTTTTCCACACTAATACAAGTGCAAAAGTGGTTTCCTGCACCAACACAAGTGCGAAAAGTGGTTTTTCAACACTAACACAAGTGCGAAAAGTGGTTTTTCAACACTAACACAAGTGCGAAAAGTGGTTTTTCAACATTAACACAAGTGCGAAAAGTGTTTTTTCCACACTAATACAAGTGCAAAAGTGGTTTCCTGCACCAACACAAGTGCGAAAAGTGGTTTTTTAACACTAACACAAGTGCGAAAAGTTGTTTTTCAACACTAACACAAGTGCGAAAAGTGGTTTTTCAACACTAACACAAGTGCGAAAAGTGGTTTTTCAACATTAACACAAGTGCGAAAAGTGTTTTTTCCACACTAATACAAGTGCAAAAGTGGTTTCCTGCACCAACACAAGTGCGAAAAGTGGTTTTTTAACACTAACACAAGTGCGAAAAGTGGTTTTTCAACACTAACACAAGTGCGAAAAGTGATTTTTCAACACTAACACAAGTGCGAAAAGTGGTTTTTCCACACTAATACAAGTGCAAAAGTGGTTTCCTGCACCAACACAAGTGAGAAAAGTGGTTTTACAACACTAACACAAGTGCGAAAAGTGGCTTTTCAACACTAACACAAGTGCGAAAAGTGGTTTTTCCACACTAATACAAGTGGAAAAGTAGTTTCCTGCACCAACACAAGTGTGAAAAGTGGTTTTACAACACTAACACAAGTGCGAAAAGTGGCTTTTCAACACTAACACAAGTGCAAAAAGTGTTTTTTCCACATTAATACAAGTGCAAAAGTGGTTTCCTGCACCAGTACAAGTGCAAAAAGTGGTTTTTCAACACTAACACAAGTGCGAAAAGTGGTTTTTCAACACTAACACAAGTGCGAAAAGTGGTTTTACAACACTAACACAAGTGCGAAAAGTTGTTTTTCAACACTAACACAAGTGTGAAAAGTGGTTTTTCCACACTAATACAAGTGCAAAAGTGGTTTCCTGCACCAACACAAGTGTGAAAAGTGGTTTTTCAACACTAACACAAGTGCGAAAAGTGGCTTTTCAACACTAACACAAGTGCAAAAAGTGGGTTTTCCACACTAATACAAGTGCAAAAGTGGTTTCCTGCACCAACACATGTGCGAAAAGTGGTTTTTCAACACTAACACAAGTGCGAAAAGTGGTTTTTCGACACTAACACAAGTGCAAAAAGTGGTTTTTCATCACTAACACAAGTGCGATAAGTGGTTTCCTGCACCAACACAAGTGCGAAAAGTGGTTTTTCAACACTAACACAAGTGCGAAAAGTGGTTTTTCAACACTATCACAAGTGCAAAAAGTGTTTTTTCCACACTAATACAAGTGCAAAAGTGATTTCCTGCACCAACACAAGTGCGAAAAGTGGTTTTTCAACACTAACACAAGTGCGAAAAGTGGTTTTTCAACACTAACACAAGTGCGAAAACTGGTTTTTCAACACTAACACAAGTGCGAAAAGTGGTTTTTCCACACTAATACAAGTGCAAAAGTGGTTTCCTGCACCAACACAACTGCGAAAAGTGGTTTTTCAACACTAACACAAGTGCGAAAAGTGGTTTTTCAACACTAACACAAGTGCGAAAAGTGGTTTTTCCACACTAATACAAGTGCAAAAGTGGTTTCCTGCACCAACACAAGTGCGAAAAGTGCTTTTTCAACACTAACACAAGTGCGAAAAGTGGTTTTTCAACACTATCACAAGTGCAAAAAGTGTTTTTTCCACACTAATACAAGTGCAAAAGTGGTTTCCTGCACCAACACAAGTGCGAAAAGTGGTTTTTCAACACTAACACAAATGCGAAAAGTGGTTTTTCAACACTAACACAAGTGCGAAAAGTGGTTTTTCAACATTAACACAAGTGCGAAAAGTGTTTTTTCCACACTAATACAAGTGCAAAAGTGGTTTCCTGCACCAACACAAGTGCGAAAAGTGGTTTTTTAACACTAACACAAGTGCGAAAAGTTGTTTTTCAACACTAACACAAGTGCGAAAAGTGATTTTTCAACACTAACACAAGTGCGAAAAGTGGTTTTTCCACACTAATACAAGTGCAAAAGTGGTTTCCTGCACCAACACAAGTGCGAAAAATGGTTTTACAACACTAACACAAGTGCGAAAAGTGGCTTTTCAACACTAACACAAGTGCGAAAAGTGGTTTTTCCACACTAATACAAGTGCAAAAGTGGTTTCCTGCACCAACACAAGTGCGAAAAGTAGTTTTTCAACACTAACACAAGTGCGAAAAGTGTTTTTTCAACACTAACACAAGTGCGAAAAGTGTTTTTTCCACACTAATACAAGTGCAAAAGTGGTTTCCTGCACCAACACAAGTGCGAAAAGTGGTTTTTCAACACTAACACAAGTGCAAAAAGTGTTTTTTCAACACTAACACAAGTGCGAAAAGTGGTTTTTCAACACTAACACAAGTGCGAAAAGTGGTTTTTCAACACTAACACAAGTGCGAAAAGTGTTTTTTCCACACTAATACAAGTGCAAAAGTGGTTTCCTGCACCAACACAAGTGCGAAAAGTGTTTTTTCAACACTAACACAAGTGCGAAAAGTGGTTTTTCAACACTAACATAAGTGTGAAAAGTGGTTTTTCAACACTAACACAAGTGCGAAAAGTGGTTTTTCCACACTAATACAAGTGCAAAAGTGGTTTCCTGCACCAACACAAGTACGAAAAGTGGTTTTTCAACACTAACACAAGTGCGAAAAGTGGTTTTTCCACACTAATACAAGTGCAAAAGTGGTTTCCTGCACCAACACAAGTGCGAAAAGTGCTTTTTCAACACTAACACAAGTGCGAAAAGTGGTTTTTCAACACTATCACAAGTGCAAAAAGTGTTTTTTCCACACTAATACAAGTGCAAAAGTGGTTTCCTGCACCAACACAAGTGCGAAAAGTGGTTTTTCAACACTAACACAAGTGCGAAAAGTGGTTTTTCAACACTAACACAAGTGCGAAAAGTGGTTTTTCAACATTAACACAAGTGCGAAAAGTGTTTTTTCCACACTAATACAAGTGCAAAAGTGGTTTCCTGCACCAACACAAGTGCGAAAAGTGGTTTTTTAACACTAACACAAGTGCGAAAAGTGGTTTTTCAACACTAACACAAGTGCGAAAAGTGATTTTTCAACACTAACACAAGTGCGAAAAGTGGTTTTTCCACACTAATACAAGTGCAAAAGTGGTTTCCTGCACCAACACAAGTGCGAAAAGTGGTTTTACAACACTAACACAAGTGCGAAAAGTGGCTTTTCAACACTAACACAAGTGCGAAAAGTGGTTTTTCCACACTAATACAAGTGGAAAAGTAGTTTCCTGCACCAACACAAGTGTGAAAAGTGGTTTTACAACACTAACACAAGTGCGAAAAGTGGCTTTTCAACACTAACACAAGTGCAAAAAGTGTTTTTTCCACATTAATACAAGTGCAAAAGTGGTTTCCTGCACCAGTACAAGTGCAAAAAGTGGTTTTTCAACACTAACACAAGTGCGAAAAGTGGTTTTTCAACACTAACACAAGTGCGAAAAGTGGTTTTACAACACTAACACAAGTGCGAAAAGTTGTTTTTCAACACTAACACAAGTGTGAAAAGTGGTTTTTCCACACTAATACAAGTGCAAAAGTGGTTTCCTGCACCAACACAAGTGTGAAAAGTGGTTTTTCAACACTAACACAAGTGCGAAAAGTGGCTTTTCAACACTAACACAAGTGCAAAAAGTGGGTTTTCCACACTAATACAAGTGCAAAAGTGGTTTCCTGCACCAACACATGTGCGAAAAGTGGTTTTTCAACACTAACACAAGTGCGAAAAGTGGTTTTTCGACACTAACACAAGTGCAAAAAGTGGTTTTTCATCACTAACACAAGTGCGATAAGTGGTTTCCTGCACCAACACAAGTGCGAAAAGTGGTTTTTCAACACTAACACAAGTGCGAAAAGTGGTTTTTCAACACTATCACAAGTGCAAAAAGTGTTTTTTCCACACTAATACAAGTGCAAAAGTGATTTCCTGCACCAACACAAGTGCGAAAAGTGGTTTTTCAACACTAACACAAGTGCGAAAAGTGGTTTTTCAACACTAACACAAGTGCGAAAACTGGTTTTTCAACACTAACACAAGTGCGAAAAGTGGTTTTTCCACACTAATACAAGTGCAAAAGTGGTTTCCTGCACCAACACAACTGCGAAAAGTGGTTTTTCAACACTAACACAAGTGCGAAAAGTGGTTTTTCAACACTAACACAAGTGCGAAAAGTGGTTTTTCCACACTAATACAAGTGCAAAAGTGGTTTCCTGCACCAACACAAGTGCGAAAAGTGCTTTTTCAACACTAACACAAGTGCGAAAAGTGGTTTTTCAACACTATCACAAGTGCAAAAAGTGTTTTTTCCACACTAATACAAGTGCAAAAGTGGTTTCCTGCACCAACACAAGTGCGAAAAGTGGTTTTTCAACACTAACACAAGTGCGAAAAGTGGTTTTTCAACACTAACACAAGTGCGAAAAGTGGTTTTTCAACATTAACACAAGTGCGAAAAGTGTTTTTTCCACACTAATACAAGTGCAAAAGTGGTTTCCTGCACCAACACAAGTGCGAAAAGTGGTTTTTTAACACTAACACAAGTGCGAAAAGTTGTTTTTCAACACTAACACAAGTGCGAAAAGTGGTTTTTCAACACTAACACAAGTGCGAAAAGTGGTTTTTCAACATTAACACAAGTGCGAAAAGTGTTTTTTCCACACTAATACAAGTGCAAAAGTGGTTTCCTGCACCAACACAAGTGCGAAAAGTGGTTTTTTAACACTAACACAAGTGCGAAAAGTGGTTTTTCAACACTAACACAAGTGCGAAAAGTGATTTTTCAACACTAACACAAGTGCGAAAAGTGGTTTTTCCACACTAATACAAGTGCAAAAGTGGTTTCCTGCACCAACACAAGTGAGAAAAGTGGTTTTACAACACTAACACAAGTGCGAAAAGTGGCTTTTCAACACTAACACAAGTGCGAAAAGTGGTTTTTCCACACTAATACAAGTGGAAAAGTAGTTTCCTGCACCAACACAAGTGTGAAAAGTGGTTTTACAACACTAACACAAGTGCGAAAAGTGGCTTTTCAACACTAACACAAGTGCAAAAAGTGTTTTTTCCACATTAATACAAGTGCAAAAGTGGTTTCCTGCACCAGTACAAGTGCAAAAAGTGGTTTTTCAACACTAACACAAGTGCGAAAAGTGGTTTTTCAACACTAACACAAGTGCGAAAAGTGGTTTTACAACACTAACACAAGTGCGAAAAGTTGTTTTTCAACACTAACACAAGTGTGAAAAGTGGTTTTTCCACACTAATACAAGTGCAAAAGTGGTTTCCTGCACCAACACAAGTGTGAAAAGTGGTTTTTCAACACTAACACAAGTGCGAAAAGTGGCTTTTCAACACTAACACAAGTGCAAAAAGTGGGTTTTCCACACTAATGCAAGTGCAAAAGTGGTTTCCTGCACCAACACATGTGCGAAAAGTGGTTTTTCAACACTAACACAAGTGCGAAAAGTGGTTTTTCGACACTAACACAAGTGCAAAAAGTGGTTTTTCATCACTAACACAAGTGCGATAAGTGGTTTCCTGCACCAACACAAGTGCGAAAAGTGGTTTTTCAACACTAACACAAGTGCGAAAAGTGGTTTTTCAACACTATCACAAGTGCAAAAAGTGTTTTTTCCACACTAATACAAGTGCAAAAGTGATTTCCTGCACCAACACAAGTGCGAAAAGTGGTTTTTCAACACTAACACAAGTGCGAAAAGTGGTTTTTCAACACTAACACAAGTGCGAAAACTGGTTTTTCAACACTAACACAAGTGCGAAAAGTGGTTTTTCCACACTAATACAAGTGCAAAAGTGGTTTCCTGCACCAACACAACTGCGAAAAGTGGTTTTTCAACACTAACACAAGTGCGAAAAGTGGTTTTTCAACACTAACACAAGTGCGAAAAGTGGTTTTTCCACACTAATACAAGTGCAAAAGTGGTTTCCTGCACCAACACAAGTGCGAAAAGTGCTTTTTCAACACTAACACAAGTGCGAAAAGTGGTTTTTCAACACTATCACAAGTGCAAAAAGTGTTTTTTCCACACTAATACAAGTGCAAAAGTGGTTTCCTGCACCAACACAAGTGCGAAAAGTGGTTTTTCAACACTAACACAAATGCGAAAAGTGGTTTTTCAACACTAACACAAGTGCGAAAAGTGGTTTTTCAACATTAACACAAGTGCGAAAAGTGTTTTTTCCACACTAATACAAGTGCAAAAGTGGTTTCCTGCACCAACACAAGTGCGAAAAGTGGTTTTTTAACACTAACACAAGTGCGAAAAGTTGTTTTTCAACACTAACACAAGTGCGAAAAGTGATTTTTCAACACTAACACAAGTGCGAAAAGTGGTTTTTCCACACTAATACAAGTGCAAAAGTGGTTTCCTGCACCAACACAAGTGCGAAAAATGGTTTTACAACACTAACACAAGTGCGAAAAGTGGCTTTTCAACACTAACACAAGTGCGAAAAGTGGTTTTTCCACACTAATACAAGTGCAAAAGTGGTTTCCTGCACCAACACAAGTGCGAAAAGTAGTTTTTCAACACTAACACAAGTGCGAAAAGTGTTTTTTCAACACTAACACAAGTGCGAAAAGTGTTTTTTCCACACTAATACAAGTGCAAAAGTGGTTTCCTGCACCAACACAAGTGCGAAAAGTGGTTTTTCAACACTAACACAAGTGCAAAAAGTGTTTTTTCAACACTAACACAAGTGCGAAAAGTGGTTTTTCAACACTAACACAAGTGCGAAAAGTGGTTTTTCAACACTAACACAAGTGCGAAAAGTGTTTTTTCCACACTAATACAAGTGCAAAAGTGGTTTCCTGCACCAACACAAGTGCGAAAAGTGTTTTTTCAACACTAACACAAGTGCGAAAAGTGGTTTTTCAACACTAACATAAGTGTGAAAAGTGGTTTTTCAACACTAACACAAGTGCGAAAAGTGGTTTTTCCACACTAATACAAGTGCAAAAGTGGTTTCCTGCACCAACACAAGTACGAAAAGTGGTTTTTCAACACTAACACAAGTGCGAAAAGTGGTTTTTCAACACTATCACAAGTGCAAAAAGTGTTTTTTCCACACTAATACAAGTGCAAAAGTGGTTTCGTGCACCAACACAAGTGCGAAAAGTGGTTTTTCAACACTAACACAAGTGCGAAAAGTGGTTTTTCAGCACTAACACAAGTGCGAAAAGTGTTTTTTCCACACTAATACAAGTGCAAAAGTGGTTTCCTGCACCAACACAAGTGCGAAAAGTGGTTTTTCAACACTAACACAAGTGTGAAAAGTGGTTTTTCAACACTAACAAAAGTGTGAAAAGTGGTTTTTCCACACTAATACAAGTGCAAAAGTGGTTTCCTGCACCAACACAAGTGCGAAAAGTGGTTTTTCCACACTAATACAAGTGCAAAAGTGGTTTCCTGCACCAACACAAGTGCGAAAAGTGGTTTTTCAACACTAACACAAGTGCGAAAAGTGGTTTTTCAACACTATCATAAGTGCAAAAAGTGTTTTTTCCACACTAATACAAGTGCAAAAGTGATTTCCTGCACCAACACAAGTGCGAAAAGTGGTTTTTCAACACTAACACAAGTGTGAAAAGTGGTTTTTCAACACTAACACAAGTGCGAAAAGTGGTTTTTCAACACTAACACAAGTGCGAAAAGTGTTTTTTCCACACTAATACAAGTGCAAAAGTGGTTTCCTGAACCAACACAAGTGCGAAAAGTGGTTTTACAACACTAACACAAGTGCAAAAAGTGGCTTTTCAACACTAACACAAGTGCGAAAAGTGGTTTTTCCACACTAATACAAGTGCAAAAGTGGTTTCCTGCACCAACACAAGTGCGAAAAGTGTTTTTTCAACACTAACACAAGTGCGAAAAGTGGTTTTTCAACACTAACACAAGTGCGAAAAGTGTTTTTTCCACACTAATACAAGTGCAAAAGTGGTTTCCTGCACCAACACAAGTGCGAAAAGTGGTTTTTCAACACTAACACAAGTGCAAAAGTGGTTTCCTGCACCAACACAAGTGCGAAAAGTGGTTTTTCAACACAAACACAAGTGCGAAAAGTGGTTTTTCAACACTAACACAAGTGCGAAAACTGGTTTTTCAACACTAACACAAGTGCGAAAAGTGGTTTTTCCACACTAATACAAGTGCAAAAGTGGTTTCCTGCACCAACACAACTGCGAAAAGTGGTTTTTCAACACTAACACAAGTGCAAAAAGTGGTTTTTCAACACTAACACAAGTGCGAAAAGTGGTTTTTCCACACTAATACAAGTGCAAAAGTGGTTTCCTGCACCAACACAAGTGCGAAAAGTGCTTTTTCAACACTAACACAAGTGCGAAAAGTGGTTTTTCAACACTATCACAAGTGCAAAAAGTGTTTTTTTCACACTAATACAAGTGCAAAAGTGGTTTCCTGCACCAACACAAGTGCGAAAAGTGGTTTTTCAACACTAACACAAGTGCGAAAAGTGGTTTTTCAACACTAACACAAGTGCGAAAAGTGGTTTTTCAACATTAACACAAGTGCGAAAAGTGTTTTTTCCACACTAATACAAGTGCAAAAGTGGTTTCCTGCACCAACACAAGTGCGAAAAGTGTTTTTTTAACACTAACACAAGTGCGAAAAGTGGTTTTTCAACACTAACACAAGTGCGAAAAGTGATTTTTCAACACTAACACAAGTGCGAAAAGTGGTTTTTCCACACTAATACAAGTGCAAAAGTGGTTTCCTGCACCAACACAAGTGCGAAAAGTGGTTTTACAACACTAACACAAGTGCGAAAAGTGGCTTTTCAACACTAACACAAGTGCGAAAAGTGGTTTTTCCACACTAATACAAGTGGAAAAGTAGTTTCCTGCACCAACACAAGTGTGAAAAGTGGTTTTACAACACTAACACAAGTGCGAAAAGTGGCTTTTCAACACTAACACAAGTGCAAAAAGTGTTTTTTCCACACTAATACAAGTGCAAAAGTGGTTTCCTGCACCAGTACAAGTGCAAAAAGTGGTTTTTCAACACTAACACAAGTGCGAAAAGTGGTTTTTCAACACTAACACAAGTGCGAAAAGTGGTTTTACAACACTAACACAAGTGCGAAAAGTTGTTTTTCAACACTAACACAAGTGTGAAAAGTGGTTTTTCCACACTAATACAAGTGCAAAAGTGGTTTCCTGCACCAACACAAGTGTGAAAAGTGGTTTTTCAACACTAACACAAGTGCGAAAAGTGGCTTTTCAACACTAACACAAGTGCAAAAAGTGGGTTTTCCACACTAATACAAGTGCAAAAGTGGTTTCCTGCACCAACACATGTGCGAAAAGTGTTTTTTCAACACGAACACAAGTGCGAAAAGTGGTTTTTCGACACTAACACAAGTGCAAAAAGTGGTTTTTCATCACTAACACAAGTGCGATAAGTGGTTTCCTGCACCAACACAAGTGCGAAAAGTGGTTTTTCAACACTAACACAAGTGCGAAAAGTGGTTTTTCAACACTATCACAAGTGCAAAAAGTGTTTTTTCCACACTAATACAAGTGCAAAAGTGATTTCCTGCACCAACACAAGTGCGAAAAGTGGTTTTTCAACACTAACACAAGTGCGAAAAGTGGTTTTTCAACACTAACACAAGTGCGAAAAGTGTTTTTTCCACACTAATACATGTGCAAAAGTGGTTTCCTGCACCAACACAAGTGCGAAAAGTAGTTTTTCAACACTAACACAAGTGCGAAAAGTGTTTTTTCAACACTAACACAAGTGCGAAAAGTGTTTTTTCCACACTAATACAAGTGCAAAAGTGGTTTCCTGCACCAACACAAGTGCGAAAAGTGGTTTTTCAACACTAACACAAGTGCAAAAAGTGTTTTTTCAACACTAACACAAGTGCGAAAAGTGGTTTTTCAACACTAACACAAGTGCGAAAAGTGGTTTTTCAACACTAACACAAGTGCGAAAAGTGTTTTTTCCACACTAATACAAGTGCAAAAGTGGTTTCCTGCACCAACACAAGTGCGAAAAGTGTTTTTTCAACACTAACACAAGTGCGAAAAGTGGTTTTTCAACACTAACATAAGTGTGAAAAGTGGTTTTTCAACACTAACACAAGTGCGAAAAGTGGTTTTTCCACACTAATACAAGTGCAAAAGTGGTTTCCTGCACCAACACAAGTGCGAAAAGTGGTTTTTCAACACTAACACAAGTGCGAAAAGTGGTTTTTCAACACTATCACAAGTGCAAAAAGTGTTTTTTCCACACTAATACAAGTGCAAAAGTGGTTTCGTGCACCAACACAAGTTCGAAAAGTGGTTTTTCAACACTATCACAAGTGCAAAAAGTGTTTTTTCCACACTAATACAAGTGGAAAAGTGGTTTCCTGCACCAACACAAGTGCGAAAAGTGATTTTTCAACACTAACACAAGTGCGAAAAGTGGTTTTTCAACACTAACACAAGTGAGAAAAGTGGTCTTTCAACACTATCACAAGTGCAAAAAGTGTTTTTTCCACACTAATACAAGTGCAAAAGTGGTTTCCTGCACCAACACATGTGCGAAAAGTGGTTTTTCAACACTAACACAAGTGCGAAAAGTGGTTTTTCAACACTAACACAAGTGCGAAAAGTGGTTTTTCCACACTAATACAAGTGCAAAAGTGGTTTCCTGCACCAACACAAGTGCGAAAAGTGGTTTTTCAACACTAACACAAGTGCGAAAAGTGGTTTTTCAACACTAACACAAGTGCGAAAAGTGGTTTTTCAACACTATCACAAGTGCAAAAAGTGTTTTTTCCACACTAATACAAGTGCAAAAGTGGTTTCCTACACTAACACAAGTGCGAAAAGTGGTTTTTCAACACTAACACAAGTGCAAAAAGTGGTTTTTCAACACTAACACAAGTGTGAAAAGTGGTTTTTCAACACTAACACAAGTGCGAAAAGTGTTTTTTCCACACTAATACAAGTGCAAAAGTGGTTTCCTGCACCAACACAAGTGCGAAAAGTGGTTTTTCAACACTAACACAAGTGCGAAAAGTTGTTTTTCAACACTAACACAAGTGCGAAAAGTGGTTTTTCAACACTAACACAAGTGCGAAAGTGGTTTCCTGCACCAACACAAGTGCGAAAAGTGGTTTTTCAACACTAACACAAGGGCGAAAAGTGGTTTTTCAACACTATCACAAGTGCAAAAAGTGGTTTTTCCACACTAATACAAGTGCAAAAGTGGTTTCCTGCACCAACACAAGTGCGAAAAGTGGTTTTTCAACACTAACACAAGTGCGAAAAATGGTTTTTCAACACTAACACAAGTGCGAAAAGTGGTTTTTCCACACTAATACAAGTGCAAAAGTGGTTTCCTGCACCAACACAAGTGCGAAAAGTGTTTTTTCAACACTAACACAAGTGCGAAAAGTGGTTTTTCAACACTAACACAAGTGCAAAAAGTGGTTTTTCAACACTAACACAAGTGCGAAAGTGTTTTTTCCACACTAATACAAGTGCAAAAGTGGTTTCCTGCACCAACACAAGTGCGAAAAGTGGTTTTTCAACACTAACACAAGTGCGAAAAGTGGTTTTTCAACACTAACACAAGTGCGAAAAGTGTTTTTTCCACACTAATACAAGTGCAAAAGTGGTTTCCTGCACCAACACAAGTGCGAAAAGTGGTTTTTCAACACTAACACAAGTGCGAAAAGTGGTTTTTCAACACTAACACAAGTGCGAAAACTGGTTTTTCAACACTAACACAAGTGCGAAAAGTGGTTTTTCAACACTAACACAAGTGCGAAAAGTGTTTTTTCCACACTAATACAAGTGCAAAAGTGGTTTCCTGAACCAACACAAGTGCGAAAAGTGGTTTTACAACACTAACACAAGTGCAAAAAGTGGCTTTTCAACACTAACACAAGTGCGAAAAGTGGTTTTTTCCACACTAATACAAGTGCAAAAGTGGTTTCCTGCACCAACACAAGTGCGAAAAGTGTTTTTTCAACACTAACACAAGTGCGAAAAGTGGTTTTTCAACACTAACACAAGTGCGAAAAGTGTTTTTTCCACACTAATACAAGTGCAAAAGTGGTTTCCTGCACCAACACAAGTGCGAAAAGTGGTTTTTCAACACTAACACAAGTGCAAAAGTGGTTTCCTGCACCAACACAAGTGCGAAAAGTGGTTTTTCAACACAAACACAAGTGCGAAAAGTGGTTTTTCAACACTAACACAAGTGCGAAAACTAGTTTTTCAACACTAACACAAGTGCGAAAAGTGGTTTTTCAACACTAACACAAGTGCGAAAAGTGTTTTTTCCACACTAATACAAGTGCAAAAGTGGTTTCCTGCACCAACACAAGTGCGAAAAGTGGTTTTTCAACACTAACACAAGTGCAAAAGTGGTTTCCTGCACCAACACAAGTGCGAAAAGTGGTTTTTCAACACAAACACAAGTGCGAAAAGTGGTTTTTCAACACTAACACAAGTGCGAAAACTGGTTTTTCAACACTAACACAAGTGCGAAAAGTGGTTTTTCTACACTAATACAAGTGCAAAAGTGGTTTCCTGCACCAACACAACTGCGAAAAGTGGTTTTTCAACACTAACACAAGTGCGAAAAGTGGTTTTTCAACACTAACACAAGTGCGAAAAGTGGTTTTTCCACACTAATACAAGTGCAAAAGTGGTTTCCTGCACCAACACAAGTGCGAAAAGTGCTTTTTCAACACTAACACAAGTGCGAAAAGTGGTTTTTCAACACTATCACAAGTGCAAAAAGTGTTTTTTCCACACTAATACAAGTGCAAAAGTGGTTTCCTGCACCAACACAAGTGCGAAAAGTGGTTTTTCAACACTAACACAAGTGCGAAAAGTGGTTTTTCAACACTAACACAATTGCGAAAAGTGGTTTTTCAACATTAACACAAGTGCGAAAAGTGTTTTTTCCACACTAATACAAGTGCAAAAGTGGTTTCCTGCACCAACACAAGTGCGAAAAGTGTTTTTTTTAACACTAACACAAGTGCGAAAAGTGGTTTTTCAACACTAACACAAGTGCGAAAAGTGATTTTTCAACACTAACACAAGTGCGAAAAGTGGTTTTTCCACACTAATACAAGTGCAAAAGTGGTTTCCTGCACCAACACAAGTGCGAAAAGTGGTTTTACAACACTAACACAAGTGCGAAAAGTGGCTTTTCAACACTAACACAAGTGCGAAAAGTGGTTTTTCCACACTAATACAAGTGGAAAAGTAGTTTCCTGCACCAACACAAGTGTGAAAAGTGGTTTTACAACACTAACACAAGTGCGAAAAGTGGCTTTTCAACACTAACACAAGTGCAAAAAGTGTTTTTTCCACACTAATACAAGTGCAAAAGTGGTTTCCTGCACCAGTTCAAGTGCAAAAAGTGGTTTTTCAACACTAACACAAGTGCGAAAAGTGGTTTTTCAACACTAACACAAGTGCGAAAAGTGGTTTTACAACACTAACACAAGTGCGAAAAGTTGTTTTTCAACACTAACACAAGTGTGAAAAGTGGTTTTTCCACACTAATACAAGTGCAAAAGTGGTTTCCTGCACCAACACAAGTGTGAAAAGTGGTTTTTCAACACTAACACAAGTGCGAAAAGTGGCTTTTCAACACTAACACAAGTGCAAAAAGTGGGTTTTCCACACTAATACAAGTGCAAAAGTGGTTTCCTGCACCAACACATGTGCGAAAAGTGTTTTTTCAACACTAACACAAGTGCGAAAAGTGGTTTTTCCACACTAACACAAGTGCAAAAAGTGGTTTTTCATCACTAACACAAGTGCGATAAGTGGTTTCCTGCACCAACACAAGTGCGAAAAGTGGTTTTTCAACACTAACACAAGTGCGAAAAGTGGTTTTTCAACACTATCACAAGTGCAAAAAGTGTTTTTTCCACACTAATACAAGTGCAAAAGTGATTTCCTGCACCAACACAAGTGCGAAAAGTGGTTTTTCAACACTAACACAAGTGCGAAAAGTGGTTTTTCAACACTAACACAAGTGCGAAAAGTGTTTTTTCCACACTAATACAAGTGCAAAAGTGGTTTCCTGCACCAACACAAGTGCCAAAAGTAGTTTTTCAACACTAACACAAGTGCGAAAAGTGTTTTTTCAACACTAACACAAGTGCGAAAAGTGTTTTTTCCACACTAATACAAGTGCAAAAGTGGTTTCCTGCACCAACACAAGTGCGAAAAGTGGTTTTTCAACACTAACACAAGTGCAAAAAGTGTTTTTTCAACACTAACACAAGTGCGAAAAGTGGTTTTTCAACACTAACCCAAGTGCGAAAAGTGGTTTTTCAACACTAACACAAGTGCGAAAAGTGTTTTTTCCACACTAATACAAGTGCAAAAGTGGTTTCCTGCACCAACACAAGTGTGAAAAGTGGTTTTTCAACACTAACACAAGTGCGAAAAGTGGTTTTTCCACACTAATACAAGTGCAAAAGTGGTTTCCTGCACCAACACAAGTGCGAAAAGTGGTTTTTCAACACTAACACAAGTGCGAAAAGTGGTTTTTCAACACTGTCACAAGTGCAAAAAGTGTTTTTTCCACACTAATACAAGTGCAAAAGTGGTTTCGTGCACCAACACAAGTTCGAAAAGTGGTTTTTCAACACTATCACAAGTGCAAAAAGTGTTTTTTCCAACTAATACAAGTGGAAAAGTGGTTTCCTGCACCAACACAAGTGCGAAAAGTGATTTTTCAACACTAGCACAAGTGCGAAAAGTGGTTTTTCAACACTAACACAAGTGAGAAAAGTGGTCTTTCAACACTATCACAAGTGCAAAAAGTGTTTTTTCCACACTAATACAAGTGCAAAAGTGGTTTCCTGCACCAACACATGTGCGAAAAGTGGTTTTTCAACACTAACACAAGTGCGAAAAGTGGTTTTTCAACACTAACACAAGTGCGAAAAGTGGTTTTTCCACACTAATACAAGTGCAAAAGTGGTTTCCTGCACCAACACAAGTGCAAAAAGTGGTTTTTCAACACTAACACAAGTGCGAAAAGTGGTTTTTCAACACTAACACAAGTGCGAAAAGTGGTTTTTCAACACTATCACAAGTGCAAAAAGTGTTTTTTCCACACTAATACAAGTGCAAAAGTGGTTTCCTACACTAACACAAGTGCGAAAAGTGGTTTTTCAACACTAACACAAGTGCGAAAAGTGGTTATTCAACACTAACACAAGTGCGAAAAGTGGTTTTTCAACACTAACACAAGTGCGAAAAGTGTTTTTTCCACACTAATACAAGTGCAAAAGTGGTTTCCTGCACCAACACAAGTGCGAAAAGTGGTTTTTCAACACTAACACAAGTGCGAAAAGTTGTTTTTCAACACTAACACAAGTGCGAAAAGTGGTTTTTCAACACTAACACAAGTGCGAAAGTGGTTTCCTGCACCAACACAAGTGCGAAAAGTGGTTTTTCAACACTAACACAAGGGCGAAAAGTGGTTTTTCAACACTATCACAAGTGCAAAAAGTGGTTTTCCACACTAATACAAGTGCAAAAGTGGTTTCCTGCACCAACACAAGTGCGAAAAGTGGTTTTTCAACACTAACACAAGTGCGAAAAATGGTTTTTCAACACTAACACAAGTGCGAAAAGTGGTTTTTCCACACTAATACAAGTGCAAAAGTGGTTTCCTGCACCAACACAAGTGCGAAAAGTGTTTTTTCAACACTAACACAAGTGCGAAAAGTGGTTTTTCAACACTAACACAAGTGCGAAAAGTGGTTTTTCAACACTAACACAAGTGCGAAAGTGTTTTTTCCACACTAATACAAGTGCAAAAGTGGTTTCCTGCACCAACACAAGTGCGAAAAGTGGTTTTTCAACACTAACACAAGTGCGAAAAGTGGTTTTTCAACACTAACACAAGTGCGAAAAGTGTTTTTTCCACACTAATACAAGTGCAAAAGTGGTTTCCTGCACCAACACAAGTGCGAAAAGTGGTTTTTCAACACTAACACAAGTGCGAAAAGTGGTTTTTCAACACTAACACAAGTGCGAAAACTGGTTTTTCAACACTAACACAAGTGCGAAAAGTGGGTTTTCCACACTAATACAAGTGCAAAAGTGGTTTCCTGCACCAACACAACTGCGAAAAGTGGTTTTTCAACACTAACACAAGTGCGAAAAGTGGTTTTTCAACACTAACACAAGTGCGAAAAGTGGTTTTTCCACACTAATACAAGTGCAAAAGTGGTTTGCTGCACCAACACAAGTGTGAAAAGTGGTTTTTCAACACTAACACAAGTGCGAAAAGTGGTTTTTCAACACTATCACAAGTGCAAAAAGTGTTTTTTCCACACTAATACAAGTGCAAAAGTGGTTTCCTGCACCAACACAAGTGCGAAAAGTGGTTTTTCAACACTAACACAAGTGCGAAAAGTGGTTTTTCAACACTAACACAAGTGCGAAAAGTGGTTTTTCAACATTAACACAAGTGCGAAAAGTGTTTTTTCCACACTAATACAAGTGCAAAAGTGGTTTCCTGCACCAACACAAGTGCGAAAAGTGGTTTTTTTTAACACTAACACAAGTGCGAAAAGTGGTTTTTCAACACTAACACAAGTGCAAAAAGTGGTTTTTCAACACTAACACAAGTGCGAAAAGTGGTTTTTCCACACTAATACAAGTGCAAAAGTGGTTTCCTGCACCAACACAAGTGCGAAAAGTGGTTTTACAACACTAACACAAGTGCGAAAAGTGGCTTTTCAACACTAACACAAGTGCGAAACGTGGTTTTTCCACACTAATACAAGTGGAAAAGTGGTTTCCTGCACCAACACAAGTGTGAAAAGTGGTTTTACAACACTAACACAAGTGCGAAAAGTGGCTTTTCAACACTAACACAAGTGCAAAAAGTGTTTTTTCCACACTAATACAAGTGCAAAAGTGGTTTCCTGCACCAGTACAAGTGCAAAAAGTGGTTTTTCAACACTAACGCAAATGCAAAAAGTGTTTTTTCCACACTAATACAAGTGCAAAAGTGGTTTCCTGCACCAACACAAGTGCGAAAAGTGGTTTTTCAACACTAACACAAGTGCGATAAGTGGTTTTTGAACACTAACACAAGTGCGAAAAGTGGTTTTTCAACACTAACACAAGTGCGAAAAGTGGTGTTTCAACACTAACACAAGTGCGAAAAGTGGTTTTTCCACACTAATACAAGTGCAAAAGTGGTTTCCTGCACCAACACAAGTGCGAAAAGTGGTTTTACAACACTAACACAAGTGCGAAAAGTGGCTTTTCAACACTAACACAAGTGCGAAAAGTGGTTTTTCCACACTAATACAAGTGGAAAAGTGGTTTCCTGCACCAACACAAGTGTGAAAAGTGGTTTTACAACACTAACACAAGTGCGAAAAGTGGCTTTTCAACACTAACACAAGTGCAAAAAGTGTTTTTTCCACACTAATACAAGTGCAAAAGTGGTTTCCTGCACCAGTACAAGTGCAAAAAGTGGTTTTTCAACACTAACACAAGTGCGAAAAGTGTTTTTTCCACACTAATACAAGTGCAAAAGTGGTTTCCTGCACCAACACAAGTGCGAAAAGTGGTTTTTCAACACTAACACAAGTGCGATAAGTGGTTTTTGAACACTAACACAAGTGCGAAAAGTGGTTTTTCAACACTAACACAAGTGCGAAAAGTGGTTTTTCCACACTAATACAAGTGCAAAAGTGGTTTCCTGCACCAACACAAGTGCGAAAAGTGGTTTTTCAACACTAACACAAGTTCGAAAAGTGGTTTTTCAACACTATCACAAGTGCAAAAAGTGTTTTTTCCACACTAATACAAGTGGAAAAGTGGTTTCCTGCACCAACACAAGTGCGAAAAGTGATTTTTCAACACTAACACAAGTGCGAAAAGTGGTTTTTCAACACTAACACAAGTGCGAAAAGTGGTTTTTCAACACTAACACAAGTGCGAAAAGTGGTTTTTCAGCACTAACACAAGTGCGAAAAGTGTTTTTTCCACACTAATACAAGTGCAAAAGTGGTTTCCTGCACCAACACAAGTGCGAAAAGTGGTTTTTCAACACTAACACAAGTGTGAAAAGTGGTTTTTCAACACTAACAAAAGTGCGAAAAGTGGTTTTTCCACACTAATACAAGTGCAAAAGTGGTTTCCTGCACCAACACAAGTGCGAAAAGTGGTTTTTCCACACTAATACAAGTGCAAAAGTGGTTTCCTGCACCAACACAAGTGCGAAAAGTGGTTTTTCAACACTAACACAAGTGCGAAAAGTGGTTTTTCAACACTATCATAAGTGCAAAAAGTGTTTTTTCCACACTAATACAAGTGCAAAAGTGATTTCCTGCACCAACACAGGTGCGAAAAGTGGTTTTTCAACACTAACACAAGTGTGAAAAGTGGTTTTTCAACACTAACACAAGTGCGAAAAGTGGTTTTTCAACACTAACACAAGTGCGAAAAGTGTTTTTTCCACACTAATACAAGTGCAAAAGTGGTTTCCTGAACCAACACAAGTGCGAAAAGTGGTTTTACAACACTAACACAAGTGCAAAAAGTGGCTTTTCAACACTAACACAAGTGCGAAAAGTGGTTTTTCCACACTAATACAAGTGCAAAAGTGGTTTCCTGCACCAACACAAGTGCGAAAAGTGTTTTTTCAACACTAACACAAGTGCAAAAAGTGGTTTTTCAACACTAACACAAGTGCGAAAAGTGTTTTTTCCACACTAATACAAGTGCAAAAGTGGTTTCCTGCACCAACACAAGTGCGAAAAGTGGTTTTTCAACACTAACACAAGTGCAAAAGTGGTTTCCTGCACCAACACAAGTGCGAAAAGTGGTTTTTCAACACAAACACAAGTGCGAAAAGTGGTTTTTCAACACTAACACAAGTGCGAAAAGTGGTTTTTCAACACTAACACAAGTGCGAAAAGTGGTTTTTCCACACTAATACAAGTGCAAAAGTGGTTTCCTGCACCAACACAACTGCGAAAAGTGGTTTTTCAACACTAACACAAGTGCGAAAAGTGGTTTTTCAACACTAACACAAGTGCGAAAAGTGGTTTTTCCACACTAATACAAGTGCAAAAGTGGTTTCCTGCACCAACACAAGTGCGAAAAGTGCTTTTTCAACACTAACACAAGTGCGAAAAGTGGTTTTTCAACACTATCACAAGTGCAAAAAGTGTTTTTTCCACACTAATACAAGTGCAAAAGTGGTTTCCTGCACCAACACAAGTGCGAAAAGTGGTTTTTCAACACTAACACAAGTGCGAAAAGTGGTTTTTCAACACTAACACAAGTGCGAAAAGTGGTTTTTCAACATTAACACAAGTGCGAAAAGTGTTTTTTCCACACTAATACAAGTGCAAAAGTGGTTTCCTGCACCAACACAAGTGCGAAAAGTGGTTTTTCAACACTAACACAAGTTCGAAAAGTGGTTTTTCAACACTATCACAAGTGCAAAAAGTGTTTTTTCCACACTAATACAAGTGGAAAAGTGGTTTCCTGCACCAACACAAGTGCGAAAAGTGATTTTTCAACACTAACACAAGTGCGAAAAGTGGTTTTTCAACACTAACACAAGTGCGAAAAGTGGTTTTTCAACACTAACACAAGTGCGAAAAGTGGTTTTTCAGCACTAACACAAGTGCGAAAAGTGTTTTTTCCACACTAACACAAGTGCAAAAGTGGTTTCCTGCACCAACACAAGTGCGAAAAGTGGTTTTTCAACACTAACACAAGTGTGAAAAGTGGTTTTTCAACACTAACAAAAGTGCGAAAAGTGGTTTTTCCACACTAATACAAGTGCAAAAGTGGTTTCCTGCACCAACACAAGTGCGAAAAGTGGTTTTTCCACACTAATACAAGTGCAAAAGTGGTTTCCTGCACCAACACAAGTGCGAAAAGTGGTTTTTCAACACTAACACAAGTGCGAAAAGTGGTTTTTCAACACTATCATAAGTGCAAAAAGTGTTTTTTCCACACTAATACAAGTGCAAAAGTGATTTCCTGCACCAACACAAGTGCGAAAAGTGGTTTTTCAACACTAACACAAGTGTGAAAAGTGGTTTTTCAACACTAACACAAGTGCGAAAAGTGGTTTTTCAACACTAACACAAGTGCGAAAAGTGTTTTTTCCACACTAATACAAGTGCAAAAGTGGTTTCCTGAACCAACACAAGTGCGAAAAGTGGTTTTACAACACTAACACAAGTGCAAAAAGTGGCTTTTCAACACTAACACAAGTGCGAAAAGTGGTTTTTCCACACTAATACAAGTGCAAAAGTGGTTTCCTGCACCAACACAAGTGCGAAAAGTGTTTTTTCAACACTAACACAAGTGCGAAAAGTGGTTTTTCAACACTAACACAAGTGCGAAAAGTGTTTTTTCCACACTAATACAAGTGCAAAAGTGGTTTCCTGCACCAACACAAGTGCGAAAAGTGGTTTTTCAACACTAACAAAAGTGCAAAAGTGGTTTCCTGCACCAACACAAGTGCGAAAAGTGGTTTTTCAACACAAACACAAGTGCGAAAAGTGGTTTTTCAACACTAACACAAGTGCGAAAACTGGTTTTTCAACACTAACACAAGTGCGAAAAGTGGTTTTTCCACACTAATACAAGTGCAAAAGTGGTTTCCTGCACCAACACAACTGCGAAAAGTGGTTTTTCAACACTAACACAAGTGCGAAAAGTGGTTTTTCAACACTAACACAAGTGCGAAAAGTGGTTTTTCCACACTAATACAAGTGCAAAAGTGGTTTCCTGCACCAACACAAGTGCGAAAAGTACTTTTTCAACACTAACACAAGTGCGAAAAGTGGTTTTTCAACACTATCACAAGTGCAAAAAGTGTTTTTTCCACACTAATACAAGTGCAAAAGTGGTTTCCTGCACCAACACAAGTGCGAAAAGTGGTTTTTCAACACTAACACAAGTGCGAAAAGTGGTTTTTCAACACTAACACAAGTGCGAAAAGTGGTTTTTCAACATTAACACAAGTGCGAAAAGTGTTTTTTCCACACTAATACAAGTGCAAAAGTGGTTTCCTGCACCAACACAAGTGCGAAAAGTGGTTTTTTAACACTAACACAAGTGCGAAAAGTGGTTTTTCAACACTAACACAAGTGCGAAAAGTGATTTTTCAACACTAACACAAGTGCGAAAAGTGGTTTTTCCACACTAATACAAGTGCAAAAGTGGTTTCCTGCACCAACACAAGTGCGAAAAGTGGTTTTACAACACTAACACAAGTGCGAAAAGTGGCTTTTCAACACTAACACAAGTGCGAAAAGTGGTTTTTCCACACGAATACAAGTGGAAAAGTAGTTTCCTGCACCAACACAAGTGTGAAAAGTGGTTTCACAACACTAACACAAGTGCGAAAAGTGGCTTTTCAACACTAACACAAGTGCAAAAAGTGTTTTTTCCACACTAATACAAGTGCAAAAGTGGTTTCCTGCACCAACACAAGTGTGAAAAGTGGTTTTTCAACACTAACACAAGTGCGAAAAGTGGTTTTTCCACACTAATACAAGTGCAAAAGTGGTTTCCTGCACCAACACAAGTGCGAAAAGTGGTTTTTCAACACTAACACAAGTGCGAAAAGTGGTTTTTCAACACTAACACAAGTGCGAAAACTGGTTTTTCAACACTAACACAAGTGCGAAAAGTGGTTTTTCAACACTAACACAAGTGCGAAAAGTGTTTTTTCCACACTAATACAAGTGCAAAAGTGGTTTCCTGAACCAACACAAGTGCGAAAAGTGGTTTTACAACACTAACACAAGTGCAAAAAGTGGCTTTTCAACACTAACACAAGTGCGAAAAGTGGTTTTTCCACACTAATACAAGTGCAAAAGTGGTTTCCTGCACCAACACAAGTGCGAAAAGTGTTTTTTCAACACCAACACAAGTGCGAAAAGTGGTTTTTCAACACTAACACAAGTGCAAAAAGTGTTTTTTCCACACTAATACAAGTGCAAAAGTGGTTTCCTGCACCAACACAAGTGCGAAAAGTGGTTTTTCAACACTAACACAAGTGCAAAAGTGGTTTCCTGCACCAACACAAGTGCGAAAAGTGGTTTTTCAACACAAACACAAGTGCGAAAAGTGGTTTTTCAACACTAACACAAGTGCGAAAACTGGTTTTTCAACACTAACACAAGTGCGAAAAGTGGTTTTTCAACACTAACACAAGTGCGAAAAGTGTTTTTTCCACACTAATACAAGTGCAAAAGTGGTTTCCTGCACCAACACAAGTGCGAAAAGTGGTTTTTCAACACTAACACAAGTGCAAAAGTGGTTTCCTGCACCAACACAAGTGCGAAAAGTGGTTTTTCAACACAAACACAAGTGCGAAAAGTGGTTTTTCAACACTAACACAAGTGCGAAAACTGGTTTTTCAACACTAACACAAGTGCGAAAAGTGGTTTTTCTACACTAATACAAGTGCAAAAGTGGTTTCCTGCACCAACACAACTGCGAAAAGTGGTTTTTCAACACTAACACAAGTGCGAAAAGTGGTTTTTCAACACTAACACAAGTGCGAAAAGTGGTTTTTCCACACTAATACAAGTGCAAAAGTGGTTTCCTGCACCAACACAAGTGCGAAAAGTGCTTTTTCAACACTAACACAAGTGCGAAAAGTGGTTTTTCAACACTATCACAAGTGCAAAAAGTGTTTTTTCCACACTAATACAAGTGCAAAAGTGGTTTCCTGCACCAACACAAGTGCGAAAAGTGGTTTTTCAACACTAACACAAGTGCGAAAAGTGGTTTTTCAACACTAACACAAGTGCGAAAAGTGGTTTTTCAACATTAACACAAGTGCGAAAAGTGTTTTTTCCACACTAATACAAGTGCAAAAGTGGTTTCCTGCACCAACACAAGTGCGAAAAGTGTTTTTTTAACACTAACACAAGTGCGAAAAGTGGTTTTTCAACACTAACACAAGTGCGAAAAGTGATTTTTCAACACTAACACAAGTGCGAAAAGTGGTTTTTCCACACTAATACAAGTGCAAAAGTGGTTTCCTGCACCAACACAAGTGCGAAAAGTGGTTTTACAACACTAACACAAGTGCGAAAAGTGGCTTTTCAACACTAACACAAGTGCGAAAAGTGGTTTTTCCACACTAATACAAGTGGAAAAGTAGTTTCCTGCACCAACACAAGTGTGAAAAGTGGTTTTACAACACTAACACAAGTGCGAAAAGTGGCTTTTCAACACTAACACAAGTGCAAAAAGTGTTTTTTCCACACTAATACAAGTGCAAAAGTGGTTTCCTGCACCAGTTCAAGTGCAAAAAGTGGTTTTTCAACACTAACACAAGTGCGAAAAGTGGTTTTTCAACACTAACACAAGTGCGAAAAGTGGTTTTACAACACTAACACAAGTGCGAAAAGTTGTTTTTCAACACTAACACAAGTGTGAAAAGTGGTTTTACCACACTAATACAAGTGCAAAAGTGGTTTCCTGCACCAACACAAGTGTGAAAAGTGGTTTTTCAACACTAACACAAGTGCGAAAAGTGGCTTTTCAACACTAACACAAGTGCAAAAAGTGGGTTTTCCACACTAATACAAGTGCAAAAGTGGTTTCCTGCACCAACACATGTGCGAAAAGTGTTTTTTCAACACTAACACAAGTGCGAAAAGTGGTTTTTCCACACTAACACAAGTGCAAAAAGTGGTTTTTCATCACTAACACAAGTGCGATAAGTGGTTTCCTGCACCAACACAAGTGCGAAAAGTGGTTTTTCAACACTAACACAAGTGCGAAAAGTGGTTTTTCAACACTATCACAAGTGCAAAAAGTGTTTTTTCCACACTAATACAAGTGCAAAAGTGATTTCCTGCACCAACACAAGTGCGAAAAGTGGTTTTTCAACACTAACACAAGTGCGAAAAGTGGTTTTTCAACACTAACACAAGTGCGAAAAGTGTTTTTTCCACACTAATACAAGTGCAAAAGTGGTTTCCTGCACCAACACAAGTGCCAAAAGTAGTTTTTCAACACTAACACAAGTGCGAAAAGTGTTTTTTCAACACTAACACAAGTGCGAAAAGTGTTTTTTCCACACTAATACAAGTGCAAAAGTGGTTTCCTGCACCAACACAAGTGCGAAAAGTGGTTTTTCAACACTAACACAAGTGCAAAAAGTGTTTTTTCAACACTAACACAAGTGCGAAAAGTGTTTTTTCCACACTAATACAAGTGCAAAAGTGGTTTCCTGCACCAACACAAGTGTGAAAAGTGGTTTTTCAACACTAACACAAGTGCGAAAAGTGGTTTTTCCACACTAATACAAGTGCAAAAGTGGTTTCCTGCACCAACACAAGTGCGAAAAGTGGTTTTTCAACACTAACACAAGTGCGAAAAGTGGTTTTTCAACACTGTCACAAGTGCAAAAAGTGTTTTTTCCACACTAATACAAGTGCAAAAGTGGTTTCGTGCACCAACACAAGTTCGAAAAGTGGTTTTTCAACACTATCACAAGTGCAAAAAGTGTTTTTTCCACACTAATACAAGTGGAAAAGTGGTTTCCTGCACCAACACAAGTGCGAAAAGTGATTTTTCAACACTAGCACAAGTGTGAAAAGTGGTTTTTCAACACTAACACAAGTGAGAAAAGTGGTCTTTCAACACTATCACAAGTGCAAAAAAGTGTTTTTTCCACACTAATACAAGTGCAAAAGTGGTTTCCTGCACCAACACATGTGCGAAAAGTGGTTTTTCAACACTAACACAAGTGCGAAAAGTGGTTTTTCAACACTAACACAAGTGCGAAAAGTGGTTTTTCCACACTAATACAAGTGCAAAAGTGGTTTCCTGCACCAACACAAGTGCGAAAAGTGGTTTTTCAACACTAACACAAGTGCGAAAAGTGGTTTTTCAACACTAACACAAGTGCGAAAAGTGGTTTTTCAACACTATCACAAGTGCCAAAAAGTGTTTTTTCCACACTAATACAAGTGCAAAAGTGGTTTCCTACACTAACACAAGTGCGAAAAGTGGTTTTTCAACACTAACACAAGTGCGAAAAGTGGTTATTCAACACTAACACAAGTGCGAAAAGTGGTTTTTCAACACTAACACAAGTGCGAAAAGTGTTTTTTCCACACTAATACAAGTGCAAAAGTGGTTTCCTGCACCAACACAAGTGCGAAAAGTGGTTTTTCAACACTAACACAAGTGCGAAAAGTTGTTTTTCAACACTAACACAAGTGCGAAAAGTGGTTTTTCAACACTAACACAAGTGCGAAAGTGGTTTCCTGCACCAACACAAGTGCGAAAAGTGGTTTTTCAACACTAACACAAGGGCGAAAAAGTGGTTTTTCAACACTATCACAAGTGCAAAAAGTGGTTTTTCCACACTAATACAAGTGCAAAAAGTGGTTTCCTGCACCAACACAAGTGCGAAAAGTGGTTTTTCAACACTAACACAAGTGCGAAAAATGGTTTTTCAACACTAACACAAGTGCGAAAAGTGGTTTTTCCACACTAATACAAGTGCAAAAGTGGTTTCCTGCACCAACACAAGTGCGAAAAGTGTTTTTTCAACACTAACACAAGTGCGAAAAGTGGTTTTTTCACACACTAACACAAGTGCGAAAAGTGGTTTTTTCAACACTAACACAAGTGCGAAAGTGTTTTTTCCACACTAATACAAGTGCAAAAGTGGTTTCCTGCACCAACACAAGTGCGAAAAGTGGTTTTTCAACACTAACACAAGTGCGAAAAGTGGTTTTTCAACACTAACACAAGTGCGAAAAGTGTTTTTTTCCACACTAATACAAGTGCAAAAGTGGTTTCCTGCACCAACACAAGTGCGAAAAGTGGTTTTTCAACACTAACACAAGTGCGAAAAGTGGTTTTTCAACACTAACACAAGTGCGAAAACTGGTTTTTCAACACTAACACAAGTGCGAAAAGTGGGTTTTCCACACTAATACAAGTGCAAAAGTGGTTTCCTGCACCAACACAACTGCGAAAGTGGTTTTTCAACACTAACACAAGTGCAAAAAGTGGTTTTTCAACACTAACACAAGTGCGAAAAGTGGTTTTTCCACACTAATACAAGTGCAAAAGTGGTTTGCTGCACCAACACAAGTGTGAAAAGTGGTTTTTCAACACTAACACAAGTGCGAAAAGTGGTTTTTCAACACTATCACAAGTGCAAAAAGTGTTTTTTCTACACTAATACAAGTGCAAAAGTGGTTTCCTGCACCAACACAAGTGCGAAAAGTGGTTTTTCAACACTAACACAAGTGCGAAAAGTGGTTTTTCAACACTAACACAAGTGCGAAAAGTGGTTTTTCAACATTAACACAAGTGCGAAAAGTGTTTTTTCCACACTAATACAAGTGCAAAAGTGGTTTCCTGCACCAACACAAGTGCGAAAAGTGGTTTTTTTTAACACTAACACAAGTGCGAAAAGTGGTTTTTCAACACTAACACAAGTGCAAAAAGTGGTTTTTCAACACTAACACAAGTGCGAAAAGTGGTTTTTCCACACTAATACAAGTGCAAAAGTGGTTTTCCTGCACCAACACAAGTGCGAAAAGTGGTTTTACAACACTAACACAAGTGCGAAAAGTGGCTTTTCAACACTAACACAAGTGCGAAAAGTGGTTTTTCCACACTAATACAAGTGGAAAAGTGGTTTCCTGCACCAACACAAGTGTGAAAAGTGGTTTTACAACACTAACACAAGTGCGAAAAGTGGCTTTTCAACACTAACACAAGTGCAAAAAGTGTTTTTTCCACACTAATACAAGTGCAAAAGTGGTTTCCTGCACCAGTACAAGTGCAAAAAGTGGTTTTTCAACACTAACGCAAATGCAAAAAGTGTTTTTTCCACACTAATACAAGTGCAAAAGTGGTTTCCTGCACCAACACAAGTGCGAAAAGTGGTTTTTCAACACTAACACAAGTGCGATAAGTGGTTTTTGAACACTAACACAAGTGCGAAAAGTGGTTTTTCAACACTAACACAAGTGCGAAAAGTGGTGTTTCAACACTAACACAAGTGCGAAAAGTGGTTTTTCCACACTAATACAAGTGCAAAAGTGGTTTCCTGCACCAACACAAGTGCGAAAAGTGGTTTTACAACACTAACACAAGTGCGAAAAGTGGCTTTTCAACACTAACACAAGTGCGAAAAGTGGTTTTTCACACTAATACAAGTGGAAAAGTGGTTTCCTGCACCAACACAAGTGTGAAAAGTGGTTTTACAACACTAACACAAGTGCGAAAAGTGGCTTTTCAACACTAACACAAGTGCAAAAAGTGTTTTTTCCACACTAATACAAGTGCAAAAGTGGTTTCCTGCACCAGTACAAGTGCAAAAAGTGGTTTTTCAACACTAACACAAGTGCGAAAAGTGTTTTTTCCACACTAATACAAGTGCAAAAGTGGTTTCCTGCACCAACACAAGTGCGAAAAGTGGTTTTTCAACAATAACACAAGTGCGATAAGTGGTTTTTGAACACTAACACAAGTGCGAAAAGTGGTTTTTCAACACTAACACAAGTGCGAAAAGTGGTTTTTCCACACTAATACAAGTGCAAAAGTGGTTTCCTGCACCAACACAAGTGCGAAAAGTGGTTTTTCAACACTAACACAAGTTCGAAAAGTGGTTTTTCAACACTATCACAAGTGCAAAAAGTGTTTTTTCCACACTAATACAAGTGGAAAAGTGGTTTCCTGCACCAACACAAGTGCGAAAAGTGATTTTTCAACACTAACACAAGTGCGAAAAGTGGTTTTTCAACACTAACACAAGTGCGAAAAGTGGTTTTTCAACACTAACACAAGTGCGAAAAGTGGTTTTTCAGAACTAACACAAGTGCGAAAAGTGTTTTTTCCACACTAATACAAGTGCAAAAGTGGTTTCCTGCACCAACACAAGTGCGAAAAGTGGTTTTTCAACACTAACACAAGTGTGAAAAGTGGTTTTTCAACACTAACAAAAGTGCGAAAAGTGGTTTTTCCACACTAATACAAGTGCAAAAGTGGTTTCCTGCACCAACACAAGTGCGAAAAGTGGTTTTTTCCACACTAATACAAGTGCAAAAGTGGTTTCCTGCACCAACACAAGTGCGAAAAGTGGTTTTTCAACACTAACACAAGTGCGAAAAGTGGTTTTTCAACACTATCATAAGTGCAAAAAGTGTTTTTTTCCACACTAATACAAGTGCAAAAGTGATTTCCTGCACCAACACAGGTGCGAAAAGTGGTTTTTCAACACTAACACAAGTGTGAAAAGTGGGTTTTCAACACTAACACAAGTGCGAAAAGTGGTTTTTCAACACTAACACAAGTGCGAAAAGTGTTTTTTCCACACTAATACAAGTGCAAAAGTGGTTTCCTGAACCAACACAAGTGCGAAAAGTGGTTTTACAACACTAACACAAGTGCAAAAAGTGGCTTTTCAACACTAACACAAGTGCGAAAAGTGGTTTTTCCACACTAATACAAGTGCAAAAGTGGTTTCCTGCACCAACACAAGTGCGAAAAGTGTTTTTTCAACACTAACACAAGTGCGAAAAGTGGTTTTTCAACACTAACACAAGTGCGAAAAGTGTTTTTTCCACACTAATACAAGTGCAAAAGTGGTTTCCTGCACCAACACAAGTGCGAAAAGTGGTTTTTCAACACTAACACAAGTGCAAAAGTGGTTTCCTGCACCAACACAAGTGCGAAAAGTGGTTTTTCAACACAAACACAAGTGCGAAAAGTGGTTTTTCAACACTAACACAAGTGCGAAAACTGGTTTTTCAACACTAACACAAGTGTGAAAAGTGGTTTTTCCACACTAATACAAGTGCAAAAGTGGTTTCCTGCACCAACACAACTGCGAAAAGTGGTTTTTCAACACTAACACAAGTGCGAAAAGTGGTTTTTCAACACTAACACAAGTGCGAAAAGTGGTTTTTCCACACTAATACAAGTGCAAAAGTGGTTTCCTGCTACCAACACAAGTGCGAAAAGTGCTTTTTCAACACTAACACAAGTGCGAAAAGTGGTTTTTCAACACTATCACAAGTGCAAAAAGTGTTTTTTTCCACACTAATACAAGTGCAAAAGTGGTTTCCTGCACCAACACAAGTGCGAAAAGTGGTTTTTCAACACTAACACAAGTGCGAAAAGTGGTTTTTCCAACACTAACACAAGTGCGAAAAGTGGTTTTTCAACATTAACACAAGTGCGAAAAGTGTTTTTTCCACACTAATACAAGTGCAAAAGTGGTTTCCTGCACCAACACAAGTGCGAAAAGTGGTTTTTCAACACTAACACAAGTTCGAAAAGTGGTTTTTCAACACTATCACAAGTGCAAAAAGTGTTTTTTCCACACTAATACAAGTGGAAAAGTGGTTTCCTGCACCACACAAGTGCGAAAAGTGATTTTTCAACACTAACACAAGTGCGAAAAGTGGTTTTTCAACACTAACACAAGTGCGAAAAGTGGTTTTTCAACACTAACACAAGTGCGAAAAGTGGTTTTTCAGCACTAACACAAGTGCGAAAAGTGTTTTTTCCACACTAACACAAGTGCAAAGTGGTTTCCTGCACCAACACAAGTGCGAAAAGTGGTTTTTCACACTAACACAAGTGTGAAAAGTGGTTTTTCAACACTAACAAAAGTGCGAAAAAGTGGTTTTTCCACACTAATACAAGTGCAAAAGTGGTTTCCTGCACCAACACAAGTGCGAAAAGTGGTTTTTCCACACTAATACAAGTGCAAAAGTGGTTTCCTGCACCAACACAAGTGCGAAAAGTGGTTTTTCAACACTAACACAAGTGCGAAAAGTGGTTTTTCAACACTATCATAAGTGCAAAAAGTGTTTTTTCCACACTAATACAAGTGCAAAAGTGATTTCCTGCACCAACACAAGTGCGAAAAGTGGTTTTTCAACACTAACACAAGTGTGAAAAGTGGTTTTTCAACACTAACACAAGTGCGAAAAGTGGTTTTTCAACACTAACACAAGTGCGAAAAGTGTTTTTTCCACACTAATACAAGTGCAAAAGTGGGTTTCCTGAACCAACACAAGTGCGAAAAGTGGTTTTACAACACTAACACAAGTGCAAAAAGTGGCTTTTCAACACTAACACAAGTGCGAAAAGTGGTTTTTCCACACTAATACAAGTGCAAAAGTGGTTTCCTGCACCAACACAAGTGCGAAAAGTGTTTTTTCAACACTAACACAAGTGCGAAAAGTGGTTTTTCAACACTAACACAAGTGCGAAAAGTGTTTTTTCCACACTAATACAAGTGCAAAAGTGGTTTCCTGCACCAACACAATTGCGAAAAGTGGTTTTTCAACACTAACACAAGTGCAAAAGTGGTTTCCTGCACCAACACAAGTGCGAAAAGTGGTTTTTCAACACAAACACAAGTGCGAAAAGTGGTTTTTCAACACTAACACAAGTGCGAAAACTGGTTTTCAACACTAACACAAGTGCGAAAAGTGGTTTTTCACACTAATACAAGTGCAAAAGTGGTTTCCTGCACGCAACACAACTGCGAAAAGTGGTTTTTCAACACTAACACAAGTGCGAAAAGTGGTTTTTCAACACTAACACAAGTGCGAAAAGTGGTTTTTCCACACTAATACAAGTGCAAAAGTGGTTTCCTGCACCAACACAAGTGCGAAAAGTACTTTTTCAACACCTAACACAAGTGCAAAAAGTGGTTTTTCAACACTATCACAAGTGCAAAAAGTGGTTTTTCAACACTAACACAAGTGCGAAAACTGGTTTTTCAACACTAACACAAGTGTGAAAAGTGGTTTTTCCACACTAATACAAGTGCAAAAGTGGTTTCCTGCACCAACACAACTGCGAAAAGTGGTTTTTCAACACTAACACAAGTGCGAAAAGTGGTTTTTCAACACTAACACAAGTGCGAAAAGTGGTTTTTCCACACTAATACAAGTGCAAAAGTGGTTTCCTGCACCAACACAAGTGCGAAAAGTGCTTTTTCAACACTAACACAAGTGCGAAAAGTGGTTTTTCAACACTATCACAAGTGCAAAAAGTGTTTTTTCCACACTAATACAAGTGCAAAAGTGGTTTCCTGCACCAACACAAGTGCGAAAAGTGGTTTTTCAACACTAACACAAGTGCGAAAAGTGGTTTTTCAACACTAACACAAGTGCGAAAAGTGGTTTTTCAACATTAACACAAGTGCGAAAAGTGTTTTTTCCACACTAATACAAGTGCAAAAGTGGTTTCCTGCACCAACACAAGTGCGAAAAGTGGTTTTTCAACACTAACACAAGTTCGAAAAGTGGTTTTTCAACACTATCACAAGTGCAAAAAGTGTTTTTTCCACACTAATACAAGTGGAAAAGTGGTTTCCTGCACCAACACAAGTGCGAAAAGTGATTTTTCAACACTAACACAAGTGCGAAAAGTGGTTTTTCAACACTAACACAAGTGCGAAAAGTGGTTTTTCAACACTAACACAAGTGCGAAAAGTGGTTTTTCAGCACTAACACAAGTGCGAAAAGTGTTTTTTCCACACTAACACAAGTGCAAAAGTGGTTTCCTGCACCAACACAAGTGCGAAAAGTGGTTTTTCAACACTAACACAAGTGTGAAAAGTGGTTTTTCAACACTAACAAAAGTGCGAAAAGTGGTTTTTCCACACTAATACAAGTGCAAAAGTGGTTTCCTGCACCAACACAAGTGCGAAAAGTGGTTTTTCCACACTAATACAAGTGCAAAAGTGGTTTCCTGCACCAACACAAGTGCGAAAAGTGGTTTTTCAACACTAACACAAGTGCGAAAAGTGGTTTTTCAACACTATCATAAGTGCAAAAAGTGTTTTTTCCACACTAATACAAGTGCAAAAGTGATTTCCTGCACCAACACAAGTGCGAAAAGTGGTTTTTCAACACTAACACAAGTGTGAAAAGTGGTTTTTCAACACTAACACAAGTGCGAAAAGTGGTTTTTCAACACTAACACAAGTGCGAAAAGTGTTTTTTCCACACTAATACAAGTGCAAAAGTGGTTTCCTGAACCAACACAAGTGCGAAAAGTGGTTTTACAACACTAACACAAGTGCAAAAAGTGGCTTTTCAACACTAACACAAGTGCGAAAAGTGGTTTTTCCACACTAATACAAGTGCAAAAGTGGTTTCCTGCACCAACACAAGTGCGAAAAGTGTTTTTTCAACACTAACACAAGTGCGAAAAGTGGTTTTTCAACACTAACACAAGTGCGAAAAGTGTTTTTTCCACACTAATACAAGTGCAAAAGTGGTTTCCTGCACCAACACAATTGCGAAAAGTGGTTTTTCAACACTAACACAAGTGCAAAAGTGGTTTCCTGCACCAACACAAGTGCGAAAAGTGGTTTTTCAACACAAACACAAGTGCGAAAAGTGGTTTTTCAACACTAACACAAGTGCGAAAACTGGTTTTTCAACACTAACACAAGTGCGAAAAGTGGTTTTTCCACACTAATACAAGTGCAAAAGTGGTTTCCTGCACCAACACAACTGCGAAAAGTGGTTTTTCAACACTAACACAAGTGCGAAAAGTGGTTTTTCAACACTAACACAAGTGCGAAAAGTGGTTTTTCCACACTAATACAAGTGCAAAAGTGGTTTCCTGCACCAACACAAGTGCGAAAAGTACTTTTTCAACACTAACACAAGTGCGAAAAGTGGTTTTTCAACACTATCACAAGTGCAAAAAGTGTTTTTTCCACACTAATACAAGTGCAAAAGTGGTTTCCTGCACCAACACAAGTGCGAAAAGTGGTTTTTCAACACTAACACAAGTGCGAAAAGTGGTTTTTCAACACTAACACAAGTGCGAAAAGTGGTTTTTCAACATTAACACAAGTGCGAAAAGTGTTTTTTCCACACTAATACAAGTGCAAAAGTGGTTTCCTGCACCAACACAAGTGCGAAAAGTGGTTTTTTAACACTAACACAAGTGCGAAAAGTGGTTTTTCAACACTAACACAAGTGCGAAAAGTGATTTTTCAACACTAACACAAGTGCGAAAAGTGGTTTTTCCACACTAATACAAGTGCAAAAGTGGTTTCCTGCACCAACACAAGTGCGAAAAGTGGTTTTACAACACTAACACAAGTGCGAAAAGTGGCTTTTCAACACTAACACAAGTGCGAAAAGTGGTTTTTCCACACTAATACAAGTGGAAAAGTAGTTTCCTGCACCAACACAAGTGTGAAAAGTGGTTTCACAACACTAACACAAGTGCGAAAAGTGGCTTTTCAACACTAACACAAGTGCAAAAAGTGTTTTTTCCACACTAATACAAGTGCAAAAGTGGTTTCCTGCACCAGTACAAGTGCAAAAAGTGGTTTTTCAACACTAACACAAGTGCGAAAAGTGGTTTTTCAACACTAACACAAGTGCGAAAAGTGGTTTTACAACACTAACACAAGTGCGAAAAGTTGTTTTTCAACACTAACACAAGTGTGAAAAGTGGTTTTTCCACACTAATACAAGTGCAAAAGTGGTTTCCTGCACCAACACAAGTGTGAAAAGTGGTTTTTCAACACTAACACAAGTGCGAAAAGTGGCTTTTCAACACTAACACAAGTGCAAAAAGTGGGTTTTCCACACTAATACAAGTGCAAAAGTGGTTTCCTGCACCAACACATGTGCGAAAAGTGTTTTTTCAACACTAACACAAGTGCGAAAAGTGGTTTTTCGACACTAACACAAGTGCAAAAAGTGATTTTTCATCACTAACACAAGTGCGATAAGTGGTTTCCTGCACCAACACAAGTGCGAAAAGTGGTTTTTCAACACTAACACAAGTGCGAAAAGTGGTTTTTCAACACTATCACAAGTGCGAAAAGTGTTTTTTCGACACTAACACAAGTGCGAAAAGTGGTTTTTCGACACTAACACAAGTGCAAAAAGTGATTTTTCATCACTAACACAAGTGCGATAAGTGGTTTCCTGCACCAACACAAGTGCGAAAAGTGGTTTTTCAACACTAACACAAGTGCGAAAAGTGGTTTTTCAACACTAACACAAGTGCGAAAAGTGTTTTTTCCACACTAATACAAGTGCAAAAGTGGTTTCCTGCACCAACATAAGTGCGAAAAGTAGTTTTTCAACACTAACACAAGTGCGAAAAGTGTTTTTTCAACACTAACACAAGTGCGAAAAGTGTTTTTTCCACACTAATACAAGTGCAAAAGTGGTTTCCTGCACCAACACAAGTGCGAAGAGTGGTTTTTCCACACTAATACGAGTGCGAAAAGTGGTTTTTCAACACTAACACAAGTGCGAAAAGTGGTTTTTCCACACTAATACAAGTGCAAAAGTGGTTTCCTGCACCAACACAACTGCGAAAAGTGGTTTTTCAACACTAACACAAGTGCGAAAATTGGTTTTTCAACACTAACACAAGTGCGAAAAGTGGTTTTTCCACACTAATGCAAGTGCAAAAGTGGTTTCCTGCACCAACACAAGTGCGAAAAGTGGTTTTTCAACACTAACACAAGTGCGAAAAGTGGTTTTTCAACACTATCACAAGTGCAAAAAGTGTTTTTTCCACACTAATACAAGTGCAAAAGTGGTTTCCTGCACCAACACAAATGCGAAAAGTGGTTTTTCAACACTAACACAAGTGCGAAAAGTGGTTTTTCAACACTAACAAGTGCAAAAAGTGGTTTTTCAACATTAACACAAGTGTGAAAAGTGGTTTTTCAACACTAACACAAGTGCAAAAAGTGGTTTTTCCACAATAATACAAGTGCAAAAGTGGTTTCCTGCACCAACACAAGTGCGAAAAGTGGTTTTACAACACTAACACAAGTGCGAAAAGTGGCTTTTCAACACTAACACAAGTTCGAAAAGTGGTTTTTCAACACTATCACAAGTGCAAAAAGTGTTTTTTCCACACTAATACAAGTGCAAAAGTGATTTCCTGCACCAACACAAGTGCGAAAAGTGGTTTTTCAACACTAACACAAGTGCGAAAAGTGTTTTTTCAACACTAACACAAGTGCGAAAAATGTTTTTTCCACACTAATACAAGTGCAAAAGTGGTTTCCTGCACCAACACAAGTGCGAAAAGTGGTTTTTCAACACTAACACAAGTGCGAAAAGTGGTTTTTCAACACTAACACAAGTGCGAAAAGTGTTTTTTCCACACTAATACAAGTGCAAAAGTGGTTTCCTGCACCAACACAAGTGCGAAAAGTGTTTTTTCAACACTAACACAAGTGCGAAAAGTGGTTTTTCAACACTAACATAAGTGCGAAAAGTGGTTTTTCAACACTAACACAAGTGCGAAAAGTGGTTTTTCCACACTAATACAAGTGCAAAAGTGGTTTCCTGCACCAACACAAGTGCGAAAAGTGGTTTTTCAACACTAACACAAGTGCGAAAAGTGGTTTTTCAACACTATCACAAGTGCAAAAAGTGTTTTTTCCACACTAATACAAGTGCGAAAAGTGGCTTTTCAACACTAACACAAGTGCAAAAAGTGGGTTTTCCACACTAATACAAGTGCAAAAGTGGTTTCCTGCACCAACACATGTGCGAAAAGTGTTTTTTCAACACTAACACAAGTGCGAAAAGTGGTTTTTCGACACTAACACAAGTGCAAAAAGTGATTTTTCATCACTAACACAAGTGCGATAAGTGGTTTCCTGCACCAACACAAGTGCGAAAAGTGGTTTTTCAACACTAACACAAGTGCGAAAAGTGGTTTTTCAACACTATCACAAGTGCAAAAAGTGTTTTTTCCACACTAATACAAGTGCAAAAGTGATTTCCTGCACCAACACAAGTGCGAAAAGTGGTTTTTCAACACTAACACAAGTGCGAAAAGTGGTTTTTCAACACTAACACAAGTGCGAAAAGTGTTTTTTCCACACTAATACAAGTGCAAAAGTGGTTTCCTGCACCAACATAAGTGCGAAAAGTAGTTTTTCAACACTAACACAAGTGCGAAAAGTGTTTTTTCAACACTAACACAAGTGCGAAAAGTGTTTTTTCCACACTAATACAAGTGCAAAAGTGGTTTCCTGCACCAACACAAGTGCGAAGAGTGGTTTTTCCACACTAATACGAGTGCGAAAAGTGGTTTTTCAACACTAACACAAGTGCGAAAAGTGGTTTTTCCACACTAATACAAGTGCAAAAGTGGTTTCCTGCACCAACACAACTGCGAAAAGTGGTTTTTCAACACTAACACAAGTGCGAAAATTGGTTTTTCAACACTAACACAAGTGCGAAAAGTGGTTTTTCCACACTAATGCAAGTGCAAAAGTGGTTTCCTGCACCAACACAAGTGCGAAAAGTGGTTTTTCAACACTAACACAAGTGCGAAAAGTGGTTTTTCAACACTATCACAAGTGCAAAAAGTGTTTTTTCCACACTAATACAAGTGCAAAAGTGGTTTCCTGCACCAACACAAATGCGAAAAGTGGTTTTTCAACACTAACACAAGTGCGAAAAGTGGTTTTTCAACACTAACAAGTGCAAAAAGTGGTTTTTCAACATTAACACAAGTGTGAAAAGTGGTTTTTCAACACTAACACAAGTGCAAAAAGTGGTTTTTCCACAATAATACAAGTGCAAAAGTGGTTTCCTGCACCAACACAAGTGCGAAAAGTGGTTTTACAACACTAACACAAGTGCGAAAAGTGGCTTTTCAACACTAACACAAGTTCGAAAAGTGGTTTTTCAACACTATCACAAGTGCAAAAAGTGTTTTTTCCACACTAATACAAGTGCAAAAGTGATTTCCTGCACCAACACAAGTGCGAAAAGTGGTTTTTCAACACTAACACAAGTGCGAAAAGTGTTTTTTCAACACTAACACAAGTGCGAAAAATGTTTTTTCCACACTAATACAAGTGCAAAAGTGGTTTCCTGCACCAACACAAGTGCGAAAAGTGGTTTTTCAACACTAACACAAGTGCGAAAAGTGGTTTTTCAACACTAACACAAGTGCGAAAAGTGTTTTTTCCACACTAATACAAGTGCAAAAGTGGTTTCCTGCACCAACACAAGTGCGAAAAGTGTTTTTTCAACACTAACACAAGTGCGAAAAGTGGTTTTTCAACACTAACATAAGTGCGAAAAGTGGTTTTTCAACACTAACACAAGTGCGAAAAGTGGTTTTTCCACACTAATACAAGTGCAAAAGTGGTTTCCTGCACCAACACAAGTGCGAAAAGTGGTTTTTCAACACTAACACAAGTGCGAAAAGTGGTTTTTCAACACTATCACAAGTGCAAAAAGTGTTTTTTCCACACTAATACAAGTGCAAAAGTGGTTTTGTGCACCAACACAAGTGCGAAAAGTGGTTTTTCAACACTAACACAAGTGCGAAAAGTGGTTTTTCAACACTAACACAAGTGCGAAAAGTGTTTTTTTCCACACTAATACAAGTGCAAAAGTGGTTTCCTGCACCAACACAAGTGCGAAAAGTGGTTTTTCAACACTAACACAAGTGCGATAAGTGGTTTTTCAACACTAACACAAGTGCGAAAAGTGGTTTTTCAACACTAACACAAGTGCGAAAAGTGGTTTTTCCACACTAATACAAGTGCAAAAGTGGTTTCCTGCACCAACACAAGTGCGAAAAGTGGTTTTTCAACACTAACACAAGTTCGAAAAGTGGTTTTTCAACACTATCACAAGTGCAAAAAGTGTTTTTTCCACACTAATACAAGTGGAAAAGTGGTTTCCTGCACCAACACAAGTGTGAAAAGTGATTTTTCAACACTAACACAAGTGCGAAAAGTGGTTTTTCAACACTAACACAAGTGAGAAAAGTGGTCTTTCAACACTATCACAAGTGCAAAAAGTGTTTTTTCCACACTAATACAAGTGCAAAAGTGGTTTCCTGCACCAACACATGTGCGAAAAGTGGTTTTTCAACACTAACACAAGTGCGAAAAGTGGTTTTTCAACACCAACACAAGTGCGAAAAGTGGTTTTTCCACACTAATACAAGTGCAAAAGTGGTTTCCTGCACCAACACAAGTGCGAAAAGTGGTTTTTCAACACTAACACAAGTGCGAAAAGTGTTTTTTCCACACTAATACAAGTGCAAAAGTGGTTTCCTGCACCAACACAAGTGCGAAAAGTGGTTTTTCAACACTAACACAAGTGCGAAAAGTTGTTTTTCAACACTAACACAAGTGCGAAAAGTGGTTTTTCAACACTAACACAAGTGCGAAAAGTGGTTTTTCCACACTAATACAAGTGCAAAAGTGGTTTCCTGCACCAACACAAGTGCGAAAAGTGGTTTTTCAACATTAACACAAGGGCGAAAAGTGGTCTTTCAACACTATCACAAGTGCAAAAAGTATTTTTTCCACACTAATACAAGTGCAAAAGTGGTTTCCTGCACCAACACATGTGCGAAAAGTGGTTTTTCAACACTAACACAAGTGCGAAAAGTGGTTTTTCAACACCAACACAAGTGCGAAAAGTGGTTTTTCCACACTAATACAAGTGCAAAAGTGGTTTCCTGCACCAACACAAGTGCGAAAAGTGGTTTTTCAACACTAACACAAGTGCGAAAAGTGTTTTTTCCACACTAATACAAGTGCAAAAGTGGTTTCCTGCACCAACACAAGTGCGAAAAGTGGTTTTTCAACACTAACACAAGTGCGAAAAGTTGTTTTTCAACACTAACACAAGTGCGAAAAGTGGTTTTTCAACACTAACACAAGTGCGAAAAGTGGTTTTTCCACACTAATACAAGTGCAAAAGTGGTTTCCTGCACCAACACAAGTGCGAAAAGTGGTTTTTCAACACTAACACAAGGGCGAAAAGTGGTTTTTCAACACTATCACAAGTGCAAAAAGTGTTTTTTCCACACTAATACAAGTGCAAAAGTGGTTTCCTGCACCAACACAAGTGCGAAAAGTGGTTTTTCAACACTAACACAAGTGCGAAAAATGGTTTTTCAACACTAACACAAGTGCAAAAAGTGTTTTTTCCACACTAATACAAGTGCAAAAGTGATTTCCTGCACCAACACAAGTGCGAAAAGTGGTTTTTCAACACTAACACAAGTGCGAAAAGTGGTTTTTCAACACTAACACAAGTGCGAAAAGTGGTTTTTCAACACTAACACAAGTGCGAAAAGTGTTTTTTCCACACTAATACAAGTGCAAAAGTGGTTTCCTGCACCAACACAAGTGCGAAAAGTGGTTTTACAACACTAACACAAGTGCAAAAAGTGGCGTTTCAACACTAACACAAGTGCGAAAAGTGGTTTTTCCACACTAATACAAGTGCAAAAGTGGTTTCCTGCACCAACACAAGTGCGAAAAGTGTTTTTTCAACACTAACACAAGTGCGAAAAGTGGTTTTTCAACACTAACACAAGTGCGAAAAGTGGTTTTTCAACACTAACACAAGTGCGAAAAGTGGTTTTTCAACACTAACACAAGTGCGAAAAGTGGTTTTTCAGCACTAACACAAGTGCGAAAAGTGTTTTTTCCACACTAACACAAGTGCAAAAGTGGTTTCCTGCACCAACACAAGTGCGAAAAGTGGTTTTTCAACACTAACACAAGTGTGAAAAGTGGTTTTTCAACACTAACAAAAGTGCGAAAAGTGGTTTTTCCACACTAATACAAGTGCAAAAGTGGTTTCCTGCACCAACACAAGTGCGAAAAGTGGTTTTTCCACACTAATACAAGTGCAAAAGTGGTTTCCTGCACCAACACAAGTGCGAAAAGTGGTTTTTCAACACTAACACAAGTGCGAAAAGTGGTTTTTCAACACTATCATAAGTGCAAAAAGTGTTTTTTCCACACTAATACAAGTGCAAAAGTGATTTCCTGCACCAACACAAGTGCGAAAAGTGGTTTATCAACACTAACACAAGTGTGAAAAGTGGTTTTTCAACACTAACACAAGTGCGAAAAGTGGTTTTTCAACACTAACACAAGTGCGAAAAGTGTTTTTTCCACACTAATACAAGTGCAAAAGTGGTTTCCTGAACCAACACAAGTGCGAAAAGTGGTTTTACAACACTAACACAAGTGCAAAAAGTGGCTTTTCAACACTAACACAAGTGCGAAAAGTGGTTTTTCCACACTAATACAAGTGCAAAAGTGGTTTCCTGCACCAACACAAGTGCGAAAAGTGTTTTTTCAACACTAACACAAGTGCGAAAAGTGGTTTTTCAACACTAACACAAGTGCGAAAAGTGTTTTTTCCACACTAATACAAGTGCAAAAGTGGTTTCCTGCACCAACACAAGTGCGAAAAGTGGTTTTTCAACACTAACACAAGTGCAAAAGTGGTTTCCTGCACCAACACAAGTGCGAAAAGTGGTTTTTCAACACAAACACAAGTGCGAAAAGTGGTTTTTCAACACTAACACAAGTGCGAAAACTGGTTTTTCAACACTAACACAAGTGCGAAAAGTGGTTTTTCCACACTAATACAAGTGCAAAAGTGGTTTCCTGCACCAACACAACTGCGAAAAGTGGTTTTTCAACACTAACACAAGTGCGAAAAGTGGTTTTTCAACACTAACACAAGTGCGAAAAGTGGTTTTTCCACACTAATACAAGTGCAAAAGTGGTTTCCTGCACCAACACAAGTGCGAAAAGTACTTTTTCAACACTAACACAAGTGCGAAAAGTGGTTTTTCAACACTATCACAAGTGCAAAAAGTGTTTTTTCCACACTAATACAAGTGCAAAAGTGGTTTCCTGCACCAACACAAGTGCGAAAAGTGGTTTTTCAACACTAACACAAGTGCGAAAAGTGGTTTTTCAACACTAACACAAGTGCGAAAAGTGGTTTTTCAACATTAACACAAGTGCGAAAAGTGTTTTTTCCACACTAATACAAGTGCAAAAGTGGTTTCCTGCACCAACACAAGTGCGAAAAGTGGTTTTTTAACACTAACACAAGTGCGAAAAGTGGTTTTTCAACACTAACACAAGTGCGAAAAGTGATTTTTCAACACTAACACAAGTGCGAAAAGTGGTTTTTCCACACTAATACAAGTGCAAAAGTGGTTTCCTGCACCAACACAAGTGCGAAAAGTGGTTTTACAACACTAACACAAGTGCGAAAAGTGGCTTTTCAACACTAACACAAGTGCGAAAAGTGGTTTTTCCACACTAATACAAGTGGAAAAGTAGTTTCCTGCACCAACACAAGTGTGAAAAGTGGTTTCACAACACTAACACAAGTGCGAAAAGTGGCTTTTCAACACTAACACAAGTGCAAAAAGTGTTTTTTCCACACTAATACAAGTGCAAAAGGGGTTTCCTGCACCAGTACAAGTGCAAAAAGTGGTTTTTCAACACTAACACAAGTGCGAAAAGTGGTTTTTCAACACTAACACAAGTGCGAAAAGTGGTTTTACAACACTAACACAAGTGCGAAAAGTTGTTTTTCAACACTAACACAAGTGTGAAAAGTGGTTTTTCCACACTAATACAAGTGCAAAAGTGGTTTCCTGCACCAACACAAGTGTGAAAAGTGGTTTTTCAACACTAACACAAGTGCGAAAAGTGGCTTTTCAACACTAACACAAGTGCAAAAAGTGGGTTTTCCACACTAATACAAGTGCAAAAGTGGTTTCCTGCACCAACACATGTGCGAAAAGTGTTTTTTCAACACTAACACAAGTGCGAAAAGTGGTTTTTCGACACTAACACAAGTGCAAAAAGTGATTTTTCATCACTAACACAAGTGCGATAAGTGGTTTCCTGCACCAACACAAGTGCGAAAAGTGGTTTTTCAACACTAACACAAGTGCGAAAAGTGGTTTTTCAACACTATCACAAGTGCAAAAAGTGTTTTTTCCACACTAATACAAGTGCAAAAGTGATTTCCTGCACCAACACAAGTGCGAAAAGTGGTTTTTCAACACTAACACAAGTGCGAAAAGTGGTTTTTCAACACTAACACAAGTGCGAAAAGTGTTTTTTCCACACTAATACAAGTGCAAAAGTGGTTTCCTGCACCAACACAAGTGCGAAAAGTAGTTTTTCAACACTAACACAAGTGCGAAAAGTGTTTTTTCAACACTAACACAAGTGCGAAAAGTGTTTTTTCCACACTAATACAAGTGCAAAAGTGGTTTCCTGCACCAACACAAGTGCGAAGAGTGGTTTTTCCACACTAATACGAGTGCGAAAAGTGGTTTTTCAACACTAACACAAGTGCGAAAAGTGGTTTTTCCACACTAATACAAGTGCAAAAGTGGTTTCCTGCACCAACACAACTGCGAAAAGTGGTTTTTCAACACTAACACAAGTGCGAAAATTGGTTTTTCAACACTAACACAAGTGCGAAAAGTGGTTTTTCCACACTAATGCAAGTGCAAAAGTGGTTTCCTGCACCAACACAAGTGCGAAAAGTGGTTTTTCAACACTAACACAAGTGCGAAAAGTGGTTTTTCAACACTATCACAAGTGCAAAAAGTGTTTTTTCCACACTAATACAAGTGCAAAAGTGGTTTCCTGCACCAACACAAGTGCGAAAAGTGGTTTTTCAACACTAACACAAGTGCGAAAAGTGGTTTTTCAACACTAACAAGTGCAAAAAGTGGTTTTTCAACATTAACACAAGTGTGAAAAGTGGTTTTTCAACACTAACACAAGTGCAAAAAGTGGTTTTTCCACAATAATACAAGTGCAAAAGTGGTTTCCTGCACCAACACAAGTGCGAAAAGTGGTTTTACAACACTAACACAAGTGCGAAAAGTGGCTTTTCAACACTAACACAAGTTCGAAAAGTGGTTTTTCAACACTATCACAAGTGCAAAAAGTGTTTTTTCCACACTAATACAAGTGCAAAAGTGATTTCCTGCACCAACACAAGTGCGAAAAGTGGTTTTTCAACACTAACACAAGTGCGAAAAGTGTTTTTTCAACACTAACACAAGTGCGAAAAGTGTTTTTTCCACACTAATACAAGTGCAAAAGTGCTTTCCTGCACCAACACAAGTGCGAAAAGTGGTTTTTCAACACTAACAAAAGTGCGAAAAGTGGTTTTTCAACACTAACACAAGTGCGAAAAGTGTTTTTTCCACACTAATACAAGTGCAAAAGTGGTTTCCTGCACCAACACAAGTGCGAAAAGTGTTTTTTCAACACTAACACAAGTGCGAAAAGTGGTTTTTCAACACTAACATAAGTGCGAAAAGTGGTTTTTCAACACTAACACAAGTGCGAAAAGTGGTTTTTCCACACTAATACAAGTGCAAAAGTGGTTTCCTGCACCAACACAAGTGCGAAAAGTGGTTTTTCAACACTAACACAAGTGCGAAAAGTGGTTTTTCAACACTATCACAAGTGCAAAAAGTGTTTTTTCCACACTAATACAAGTGCAAAAGTGGTTTTGTGCACCAACACAAGTGCGAAAAGTGGTTTTTCAACACTAACACAAGTGCGAAAAGTGGTTTTTCAACACTAACACAAGTGCGAAAAGTGTTTTTTTCCACACTAATACAAGTGCAAAAGTGGTTTCCTGCACCAACACAAGTGCGAAAAGTGGTTTTTCAACACTAACACAAGTGCGATAAGTGGTTTTTCAACACTAACACAAGTGCGAAAAGTGGTTTTTCAACACTAACACAAGTGCGAAAAGTGGTTTTTCCACACTAATACAAGTGCAAAAGTGGTTTCCTGCACCAACACAAGTGCGAAAAGTGGTTTTTCAACACTAACACAAGTTCGAAAAGTGGTTTTTCAACACTATCACAAGTGCAAAAAGTGTTTTTTCCACACTAATACAAGTGGAAAAGTGGTTTCCTGCACCAACACAAGTGTGAAAAGTGATTTTTCAACACTAACACAAGTGCGAAAAGTGGTTTTTCAACACTAACACAAGTGAGAAAAGTGGTCTTTCAACACTATCACAAGTGCAAAAAGTGTTTTTTCCACACTAATACAAGTGCAAAAGTGGTTTCCTGCACCAACACATGTGCGAAAAGTGGTTTTTCAACACTAACACAAGTGCGAAAAGTGGTTTTTCAACACCAACACAAGTGCGAAAAGTGGTTTTTCCACACTAATACAAGTGCAAAAGTGGTTTCCTGCACCAACACAAGTGCGAAAAGTGGTTTTTCAACACTAACACAAGTGCGAAAGTGTTTTTTCCACACTAATACAAGTGCAAAAGTGGTTTCCTGCACCAACACAAGTGCGAAAAGTGGTTTTTCAACACTAACACAAGTGCGAAAAGTTGTTTTTCAACACTAACACAAGTGCGAAAAGTGGTTTTTCAACACTAACACAAGTGCGAAAAGTGGTTTTTCCACACTAATACAAGTGCAAAAGTGGTTTCCTGCACCAACACAAGTGCGAAAAGTGGTTTTTCAACATTAACACAAGGGCGAAAAGTGGTCTTTCAACACTATCACAAGTGCAAAAAGTGTTTTTTCCACACTAATACAAGTGCAAAAGTGGTTTCCTGCACCAACACATGTGCGAAAAGTGGTTTTTCAACACTAACACAAGTGCGAAAAGTGGTTTTTCAACACCAACACAAGTGCGAAAAGTGGTTTTTCCACACTAATACAAGTGCAAAAGTGGTTTCCTGCACCAACACAAGTGCGAAAAGTGGTTTTTCAACACTAACACAAGTGCGAAAAGTGTTTTTTCCACACTAATACAAGTGCAAAAGTGGTTTCCTGCACCAACACAAGTGCGAAAAGTGGTTTTTCAACACTAACACAAGTGCGAAAAGTTGTTTTTCAACACTAACACAAGTGCGAAAAGTGGTTTTTCAACACTAACACAAGTGCGAAAAGTGGTTTTTCCACACTAATACAAGTGCAAAAGTGGTTTCCTGCACCAACACAAGTGCGAAAAGTGGTTTTTCAACACTAACACAAGGGCGAAAAGTGGTTTTTCAACAATATCACAAGTGCAAAAAGTGTTTTTTCCACACTAATACAAGTGCAAAAGTGGTTTCCTGCACCAACACAAGTGCGAAAAGTGGTTTTTCAACACTAACACAAGTGCGAAAAATGGTTTTTCAACACTAACACAAGTGCAAAAAGTGTTTTTTCCACACTAATACAAGTGCAAAAGTGATTTCCTGCACCAACACAAGTGCGAAAAGTGGTTTTTCAACACTAACACAAGTGCGAAAAGTGGTTTTTCAACACTAACACAAGTGCGAAAAGTGGTTTTTCAACACTAACACAAGTGCGAAAAGTGTTTTTTCCACACTAATACAAGTGCAAAAGTGGTTTCCTGCACCAACACAAGTGCGAAAAGTGGTTTTACAACACTAACACAAGTGCAAAAAGTGGCGTTTCAACACTAACACAAGTGCGAAAAGTGGTTTTTCCACACTAATACAAGTGCAAAAGTGGTTTCCTGCACCAACACAAGTGCGAAAAGTGTTTTTTCAACACTAACACAAGTGCGAAAAGTGGTTTTTCAACACTAACACAAGTGCGAAAAGTGGTTTTTCAACACTAACACAAGTGCGAAAAGTGTTTTTTCCACACTAATACAAGTGCAAAAGTGGTTTCCTGCACCAACACAAGTGCGAAAAGTGGTTTTTCAACACTAACACAAGTGCGAAAAGTGGTTTTTCAACACTAACACAAGTGCGAAAAGTGTTTTTTCCACACTAATACAAGTGCAAAAGTGGTTTCCTGCACCAACACAAGTGCGAAAAGTGGTTTTTCAACACTAACACAAGTGCAAAAACTGGTTTTTCAACACTAACACAAGTGCGAAAACTGGTTTTTCAACACTAACACAAGTGCGAAAAGTGGTTTTTCCACACTAATACAAGTGCAAAAGTGGTTTCCTGCACCAACACAAGTGCGAAGAGTGGTTTTTCCACACTAATACGAGTGCGAAAAGTGGTTTTTCAACACTAACACAAGTGCGAAAAGTGGTTTTTCCACACTAATACAAGTGCAAAAGTGGTTTCCTGCACCAACACAACTGCGAAAAGTGGTTTTTCAACACTAACACAAGTGCGAAAATTGGTTTTTCAACACTAACACAAGTGCGAAAAGTGGTTTTTCCACACTAATGCAAGTGCAAAAGTGGTTTCCTGCACCAACACAAGTGCGAAAAGTGGTTTTTCAACACTAACACAAGTGCGAAAAGTGGTTTTTCAACACTATCACAAGTGCAAAAAGTGTTTTTTCCACACTAATACAAGTGCAAAAGTGGTTTCCTGCACCAACACAAGTGCGAAAAGTGGTTTTTCAACACTAACACAAGTGCGAAAAGTGGTTTTTCAACACTAACAAGTGCAAAAAGTGGTTTTTCAACATTAACACAAGTGTGAAAAGTGGTTTTTCAACACTAACACAAGTGCAAAAAGTGGTTTTTCCACAATAATACAAGTGCAAAAGTGGTTTCCTGCACCAACACAAGTGCGAAAAGTGGTTTTACAACACTAACACAAGTGCGAAAAGTGGCTTTTCAACACTAACACAAGTTCGAAAAGTGGTTTTTCAACACTATCACAAGTGCAAAAAGTGTTTTTTCCACACTAATACAAGTGCAAAAGTGATTTCCTGCACCAACACAAGTGCGAAAAGTGGTTTTTCAACACTAACACAAGTGCGAAAAGTGGTTTTTCAACACTAACACAAGTGCGAAAAGTGTTTTTTCCACACTAATACAAGTGCAAAAGTGGTTTCCTGCACCAACACAAGTGCGAAAAGTAGTTTTTCAACACTAACACAAGTGCGAAAAGTGTTTTTTCAACACTAACACAAGTGCGAAAAGTGTTTTTTCCACACTAATACAAGTGCAAAAGTGGTTTCCTGCACCAACACAAGTGCGAAAAGTGGTTTTTCAACACTAAAACAAGTGCGAAAAGTGGTTTTTCAACACTAACACAAGTGCGAAAAGTGTTTTTTCCACACTAATACAAGTGCAAAAGTGGTTTCCTGCACCAACACAAGTGCGAAAAGTGTTTTTTCAACACTAACACAAGTGCGAAAAGTGGTTTTTCAACACTAACATAAGTGCGAAAAGTGGTTTTTCAACACTAACACAAGTGCGAAAAGTGGTTTTTCCACACTAATACAAGTGCAAAAGTGGTTTCCTGCACCAACACAAGTGCGAAAAGTGGTTTTTCAACACTAACACAAGTGCGAAAAGTGGTTTTTCAACACTATCACAAGTGCAAAAAGTGTTTTTTCCACACTAATACAAGTGCAAAAGTGGTTTCCTGCACCAACACAAGTGCGAAAAGTGGTTTTTCAACACTAACACAAGTGCGATAAGTGGTTTTTCAACACTAACACAAGTGCGAAAAGTGGTTTTTCAACACTAACACAAGTGCGAAAAGTGGTTTTTCCACACTAATACAAGTGCAAAAGTGGTTTCCTGCACCAACACAAGTGCGAAAAGTGGTTTTTCAACACTAACACAAGTTCGAAAAGTGGTTTTTCAACACTATCACAAGTGCAAAAAGTGTTTTTTCCACACTAATACAAGTGGAAAAGTGGTTTCCTGCACCAACACAAGTGTGAAAAGTGATTTTTCAACACTAACACAAGTGCTAAAAGTGGTTTTTCAACACTAACACAAGTGAGAAAAGTGGTCTTTCAACACTATCACAAGTGCAAAAAGTGTTTTTTCCACACTAATACAAGTGCAAAAGTGGTTTCCTGCACCAACACATGTGCGAAAAGTGGTTTTTCAACACTAACACAAGTGCGAAAAGTGGTTTTTCAACACCAACACAAGTGCGAAAAGTGGTTTTTCCACACTAATACAAGTGCAAAAGTGGTTTTTCCACACTAATACAAGTGCAAAAGTGGTTTCCTGCACCAACACAAGTGCGAAAAGTGGTTTTTCAACACTAACACAAGTGAGAAAAGTGGTCTTTCAACACTATCACAAGTGCAAAAAGTGTTTTTTCCACACTAATACAAGTGCAAAAGTGGTTTCCTGCACCAACACATGTGCGAAAAGTGGTTTTTCAACACTAACACAAGTGCGAAAAGTGGTTTTTCAACACCAACACAAGTGCGAAAAGTGGTTTTTCCACACTAATACAAGTGCAAAAGTGGTTTCCTGCACCAACACAAGTGCGAAAAGTGGTTTTTCAACACTAACACAAGTGCGAAAGTGTTTTTTCCACACTAATACAAGTGCAAAAGTGGTTTCCTGCACCAACACAAGTGCGAAAAGTGGTTTTTCAACACTAACACAAGTGCGAAAAGTTGTTTTTCAACACTAACACAAGTGCGAAAAGTGGTTTTTCAACACTAACACAAGTGCGAAAAGTGGTTTTTCCACACTAATACAAGTGCAAAAGTGGTTTCCTGCACCAACACAAGTGCGAAAAGTGGTTTTTCAACATTAACACAAGGGCGAAAAGTGGTCTTTCAACACTATCACAAGTGCAAAAAGTGTTTTTTCCACACTAATACAAGTGCAAAAGTGGTTTCCTGCACCAACACATGTGCGAAAAGTGGTTTTTCAACACTAACACAAGTGCGAAAAGTGGTTTTTCAACACCAACACAAGTGCGAAAAGTGGTTTTTCCACACTAATACAAGTGCAAAAGTGGTTTCCTGCACCAACACAAGTGCGAAAAGTGGTTTTTCAACACTAACACAAGTGCGAAAAGTGTTTTTTCCACACTAATACAAGTGCAAAAGTGGTTTCCTGCACCAACACAAGTGCGAAAAGTGGTTTTTCAACACTAACACAAGTGCGAAAAGTTGTTTTTCAACACTAACACAAGTGCGAAAAGTGGTTTTTCAACACTAACACAAGTGCGAAAAGTGGTTTTTCCACACTAATACAAGTGCAAAAGTGGTTTCCTGCACCAACACAAGTGCGAAAAGTGGTTTTTCAACACTAACACAAGGGCGAAAAGTGGTTTTTCAACAATATCACAAGTGCAAAAAGTGTTTTTTCCACACTAATACAAGTGCAAAAGTGGTTTCCTGCACCAACACAAGTGCGAAAAGTGGTTTTTCAACACTAACACAAGTGCGAAAAATGGTTTTTCAACACTAACACAAGTGCAAAAAGTGTTTTTTCCACACTAATACAAGTGCAAAAGTGATTTCCTGCACCAACACAAGTGCGAAAAGTGGTTTTTCAACACTAACACAAGTGCGAAAAGTGGTTTTTCAACACTAACACAAGTGCGAAAAGTGGTTTTTCAACACTAACACAAGTGCGAAAAGTGTTTTTTCCACACTAATACAAGTGCAAAAGTGGTTTCCTGCACCAACACAAGTGCGAAAAGTGGTTTTACAACACTAACACAAGTGCAAAAAGTGGCGTTTCAACACTAACACAAGTGCGAAAAGTGGTTTTTCCACACTAATACAAGTGCAAAAGTGGTTTCCTGCACCAACACAAGTGCGAAAAGTGTTTTTTCAACACTAACACAAGTGCAAAAAGTGGTTTTTCAACACTAACACAAGTGCGAAAAGTGGTTTTTCAACACTAACACAAGTGCGAAAAGTGTTTTTTCCACACTAATACAAGTGCAAAAGTGGTTTCCTGCACCAACACAAGTGCGAAAAGTGGTTTTTCAACACTAACACAAGTGCGAAAAGTGGTTTTTCAACACTAACACAAGTGCGAAAAGTGTTTTTTCCACACTAATACAAGTGCAAAAGTGGTTTCCTGCACCAACACAAGTGCGAAAAGTGGTTTTTCAACACTAACACAAGTGCGAAAACTGGTTTTTCAACACTAACACAAGTGCGAAAAGTGGTTTTTCCACACTAATACAAGTGCAAAAGTGGTTTCCTGCACCAACACAAGTGCGAAGAGTGGTTTTTCCACACTAATACGAGTGCGAAAAGTGGTTTTTCAACACTAACACAAGTGCGAAAAGTGGTTTTTCCACACTAATACAAGTGCAAAAGTGGTTTCCTGCACCAACACAACTGCGAAAAGTGGTTTTTCAACACTAACACAAGTGCGAAAATTGGTTTTTCAACACTAACACAAGTGCGAAAAGTGGTTTTTCCACACTAATGCAAGTGCAAAAGTGGTTTCCTGCACCAACACAAGTGCGAAAAGTGGTTTTTCAACACTAACACAAGTGCGAAAAGTGGTTTTTCAACACTATCACAAGTGCAAAAAGTGTTTTTTCCACACTAATACAAGTGCAAAAGTGGTTTCCTGCACCAACACAAGTGCGAAAAGTGGTTTTTCAACACTAACACAAGTGCGAAAAGTGGTTTTTCAACACTAACAAGTGCAAAAAGTGGTTTTTCAACATTAACACAAGTGTGAAAAGTGGTTTTTCAACACTAACACAAGTGCAAAAAGTGGTTTTTCCACAATAATACAAGTGCAAAAGTGGTTTCCTGCACCAACACAAGTGCGAAAAGTGGTTTTTCAACACTAACACAAGTGCGAAAAGTGGTTTTTCAACACTATCACAAGTGCAAAAAGTGTTTTTTCCACACTAATACAAGTGCAAAAGTGGTTTCCTGCACCAACACAAGTGCGAAAAGTGGTTTTTCAACACTAACACAAGTGCGAAAAGTGGTTTTTCAACACTAACAAGTGCAAAAAGTGGTTTTTCAACATTAACACAAGTGTGAAAAGTGGTTTTTCAACACTAACACAAGTGCAAAAAGTGGTTTTTCCACAATAATACAAGTGCAAAAGTGGTTTCCTGCACCAACACAAGTGCGAAAAGTGGTTTTTCAACACTAACACAAGTGCGAAAAGTGGTTTTTCAACACTAACAAGTGCAAAAAGTGGTTTTTCAACATTAACACAAGTGTGAAAAGTGGTTTTTCAACACTAACACAAGTGCAAAAAGTGGTTTTTCCACAATAATACAAGTGCAAAAGTGGTTTCCTGCACCAACACAAGTGCGAAAAGTGGTTTTACAACACTAACACAAGTGCGAAAAGTGGCTTTTCAACACTAACACAAGTTCGAAAAGTGGTTTTTCAACACTATCACAAGTGCAAAAAGTGTTTTTTCCACACTAATACAAGTGCAAAAGTGATTTCCTGCACCAACACAAGTGCGAAAAGTGGTTTTTCAACACTAACACAAGTGCGAAAAGTGGTTTTTCAACACTAACACAAGTGCGAAAAGTGTTTTTTCCACACTAATACAAGTGCAAAAGTGGTTTCCTGCACCAACACAAGTGCGAAAAGTAGTTTTTCAACACTAACACAAGTGCGAAAAGTGTTTTTTCAACACTAACACAAGTGCGAAAAGTGTTTTTTCCACACTAATACAAGTGCAAAAGTGGTTTCCTGCACCAACACAAGTGCGAAAAGTGGTTTTTCAACACTAAAACAAGTGCGAAAAGTGGTTTTTCAACACTAACACAAGTGCGAAAAGTGTTTTTTCCACACTAATACAAGTGCAAAAGTGGTTTCCTGCACCAACACAAGTGCGAAAAGTGTTTTTTCAACACTAACACAAGTGCGAAAAGTGGTTTTTCAACACTAACATAAGTGCGAAAAGTGGTTTTTCAACACTAACACAAGTGCGAAAAGTGGTTTTTCCACACTAATACAAGTGCAAAAGTGGTTTCCTGCACCAACACAAGTGCGAAAAGTGGTTTTTCAACACTAACACAAGTGCGAAAAGTGGTTTTTCAACACTATCACAAGTGCAAAAAGTGTTTTTTCCACACTAATACAAGTGCAAAAGTGGTTTCCTGCACCAACACAAGTGCGAAAAGTGGTTTTTCAACACTAACACAAGTGCGATAAGTGGTTTTTCAACACTAACACAAGTGCGAAAAGTGGTTTTTCAACACTAACACAAGTGCGAAAAGTGGTTTTTCCACACTAATACAAGTGCAAAAGTGGTTTCCTGCACCAACACAAGTGCGAAAAGTGGTTTTTCAACACTAACACAAGTTCGAAAAGTGGTTTTTCAACACTATCACAAGTGCAAAAAGTGTTTTTTCCACACTAATACAAGTGGAAAAGTGGTTTCCTGCACCAACACAAGTGTGAAAAGTGATTTTTCAACACTAACACAAGTGCTAAAAGTGGTTTTTCAACACTAACACAAGTGAGAAAAGTGGTCTTTCAACACTATCACAAGTGCAAAAAGTGTTTTTTCCACACTAATACAAGTGCAAAAGTGGTTTCCTGCACCAACACATGTGCGAAAAGTGGTTTTTCAACACTAACACAAGTGCGAAAAGTGGTTTTTCAACACCAACACAAGTGCGAAAAGTGGTTTTTCCACACTAATACAAGTGCAAAAGTGGTTTTTCCACACTAATACAAGTGCAAAAGTGGTTTCCTGCACCAACACAAGTGCGAAAAGTGGTTTTTCAACACTAACACAAGTGAGAAAAGTGGTCTTTCAACACTATCACAAGTGCAAAAAGTGTTTTTTCCACACTAATACAAGTGCAAAAGTGGTTTCCTGCACCAACACATGTGCGAAAAGTGGTTTTTCAACACTAACACAAGTGCGAAAAGTGGTTTTTCAACACCAACACAAGTGCGAAAAGTGGTTTTTCCACACTAATACAAGTGCAAAAGTGGTTTCCTGCACCAACACAAGTGCGAAAAGTGGTTTTTCAACACTAACACAAGTGCGAAAGTGTTTTTTCCACACTAATACAAGTGCAAAAGTGGTTTCCTGCACCAACACAAGTGCGAAAAGTGGTTTTTCAACACTAACACAAGTGCGAAAAGTTGTTTTTCAACACTAACACAAGTGCGAAAAGTGGTTTTTCAACACTAACACAAGTGCGAAAAGTGGTTTTTCCACACTAATACAAGTGCAAAAGTGGTTTCCTGCACCAACACAAGTGCGAAAAGTGGTTTTTCAACATTAACACAAGGGCGAAAAGTGGTCTTTCAACACTATCACAAGTGCAAAAAGTGTTTTTTCCACACTAATACAAGTGCAAAAGTGGTTTCCTGCACCAACACATGTGCGAAAAGTGGTTTTTCAACACTAACACAAGTGCGAAAAGTGGTTTTTCAACACCAACACAAGTGCGAAAAGTGGTTTTTCCACACTAATACAAGTGCAAAAGTGGTTTCCTGCACCAACACAAGTGCGAAAAGTGGTTTTTCAACACTAACACAAGTGCGAAAAGTGTTTTTTCCACACTAATACAAGTGCAAAAGTGGTTTCCTGCACCAACACAAGTGCGAAAAGTGGTTTTTCAACACTAACACAAGTGCGAAAAGTTGTTTTTCAACACTAACACAAGTGCGAAAAGTGGTTTTTCAACACTAACACAAGTGCGAAAAGTGGTTTTTCCACACTAATACAAGTGCAAAAGTGGTTTCCTGCACCAACACAAGTGCGAAAAGTGGTTTTTCAACACTAACACAAGGGCGAAAAGTGGTTTTTCAACAATATCACAAGTGCAAAAAGTGTTTTTTCCACACTAATACAAGTGCAAAAGTGGTTTCCTGCACCAACACAAGTGCGAAAAGTGGTTTTTCAACACTAACACAAGTGCGAAAAATGGTTTTTCAACACTAACACAAGTGCAAAAAGTGTTTTTTCCACACTAATACAAGTGCAAAAGTGATTTCCTGCACCAACACAAGTGCGAAAAGTGGTTTTTCAACACTAACACAAGTGCGAAAAGTGGTTTTTCAACACTAACACAAGTGCGAAAAGTGGTTTTTCAACACTAACACAAGTGCGAAAAGTGTTTTTTCCACACTAATACAAGTGCAAAAGTGGTTTCCTGCACCAACACAAGTGCGAAAAGTGGTTTTACAACACTAACACAAGTGCAAAAAGTGGCGTTTCAACACTAACACAAGTGCGAAAAGTGGTTTTTCCACACTAATACAAGTGCAAAAGTGGTTTCCTGCACCAACACAAGTGCGAAAAGTGTTTTTTCAACACTAACACAAGTGCGAAAAGTGGTTTTTCAACACTAACACAAGTGCGAAAAGTGGTTTTTCAACACTAACACAAGTGCGAAAAGTGTTTTTTCCACACTAATACAAGTGCAAAAGTGGTTTCCTGCACCAACACAAGTGCGAAAAGTGGTTTTTCAACACTAACACAAGTGCGAAAAGTGGTTTTTCAACACTAACACAAGTGCGAAAAGTGTTTTTTCCACACTAATACAAGTGCAAAAGTGGTTTCCTGCACCAACACAAGTGCGAAAAGTGGTTTTTCAACACTAACACAAGTGCAAAAACTGGTTTTTCAACACTAACACAAGTGCGAAAACTGGTTTTTCAACACTAACACAAGTGCGAAAAGTGGTTTTTCCACACTAATACAAGTGCAAAAGTGGTTTCCTGCACCAACACAAGTGCGAAGAGTGGTTTTTCCACACTAATACGAGTGCGAAAAGTGGTTTTTCAACACTAACACAAGTGCGAAAAGTGGTTTTTCCACACTAATACAAGTGCAAAAGTGGTTTCCTGCACCAACACAACTGCGAAAAGTGGTTTTTCAACACTAACACAAGTGCGAAAATTGGTTTTTCAACACTAACACAAGTGCGAAAAGTGGTTTTTCCACACTAATGCAAGTGCAAAAGTGGTTTCCTGCACCAACACAAGTGCGAAAAGTGGTTTTTCAACACTAACACAAGTGCGAAAAGTGGTTTTTCAACACTATCACAAGTGCAAAAAGTGTTTTTTCCACACTAATACAAGTGCAAAAGTGGTTTCCTGCACCAACACAAGTGCGAAAAGTGGTTTTTCAACACTAACACAAGTGCGAAAAGTGGTTTTTCAACACTAACAAGTGCAAAAAGTGGTTTTTCAACATTAACACAAGTGTGAAAAGTGGTTTTTCAACACTAACACAAGTGCAAAAAGTGGTTTTTCCACAATAATACAAGTGCAAAAGTGGTTTCCTGCACCAACACAAGTGCGAAAAGTGGTTTTACAACACTAACACAAGTGCGAAAAGTGGCTTTTCAACACTAACACAAGTTCGAAAAGTGGTTTTTCAACACTATCACAAGTGCAAAAAGTGTTTTTTCCACACTAATACAAGTGCAAAAGTGATTTCCTGCACCAACACAAGTGCGAAAAGTGGTTTTTCAACACTAACACAAGTGCGAAAAGTGGTTTTTCAACACTAACACAAGTGCGAAAAGTGTTTTTTCCACACTAATACAAGTGCAAAAGTGGTTTCCTGCACCAACACAAGTGCGAAAAGTAGTTTTTCAACACTAACACAAGTGCGAAAAGTGTTTTTTCAACACTAACACAAGTGCGAAAAGTGTTTTTTCCACACTAATACAAGTGCAAAAGTGGTTTCCTGCACCAACACAAGTGCGAAAAGTGGTTTTTCAACACTAACACAAGTGCGAAAAGTGGTTTTTCAACACTAACACAAGTGCGAAAAGTGTTTTTTCCACACTAATACAAGTGCAAAAGTGGTTTCCTGCACCAACACAAGTGCGAAAAGTGTTTTTTCAACACTAACACAAGTGCGAAAAGTGGTTTTTCAACACTAACATAAGTGCGAAAAGTGGTTTTTCAACACTAACACAAGTGCGAAAAGTGGTTTTTCCACACTAATACAAGTGCAAAAGTGGTTTCCTGCACCAACACAAGTGCGAAAAGTGGTTTTTCAACACTAACACAAGTGCGAAAAGTGGTTTTTCAACACTATCACAAGTGCAAAAAGTGTTTTTTCCACACTAATACAAGTGCAAAAGTGGTTTCCTGCACCAACACAAGTGCGAAAAGTGGTTTTTCAACACTAACACAAGTGCGAAAAGTGGTTTTTCAACACTATCACAAGTGCAAAAAGTGTTTTTTCCACACTAATACAAGTGCAAAAGTGGTTTTGTGCACCAACACAAGTGCGAAAAGTGGTTTTTCAACACTAACACAAGTGCGAAAAGTGGTTTTTCAACACTAACACAAGTGCGAAAAGTGTTTTTTTCCACACTAATACAAGTGCAAAAGTGGTTTCCTGCACCAACACAAGTGCGAAAAGTGGTTTTTCAACACTAACACAAGTGCGATAAGTGGTTTTTCAACACTAACACAAGTGCGAAAAGTGGTTTTTCAACACTAACACAAGTGCGAAAAGTGGTTTTTCCACACTAATACAAGTGCAAAAGTGGTTTCCTGCACCAACACAAGTGCGAAAAGTGGTTTTTCAACACTAACACAAGTTCGAAAAGTGGTTTTTCAACACTATCACAAGTGCAAAAAGTGTTTTTTCCACACTAATACAAGTGGAAAAGTGGTTTCCTGCACCAACACAAGTGTGAAAAGTGATTTTTCAACACTAACACAAGTGCGAAAAGTGGTTTTTCAACACTAACACAAGTGAGAAAAGTGGTCTTTCAACACTATCACAAGTGCAAAAAGTGTTTTTTCCACACTAATACAAGTGCAAAAGTGGTTTCCTGCACCAACACATGTGCGAAAAGTGGTTTTTCAACACTAACACAAGTGCGAAAAGTGGTTTTTCAACACCAACACAAGTGCGAAAAGTGGTTTTTCCACACTAATACAAGTGCAAAAGTGGTTTCCTGCACCAACACAAGTGCGAAAAGTGGTTTTTCAACACTAACACAAGTGCGAAAGTGTTTTTTCCACACTAATACAAGTGCAAAAGTGGTTTCCTGCACCAACACAAGTGCGAAAAGTGGTTTTTCAACACTAACACAAGTGCGAAAAGTTGTTTTTCAACACTAACACAAGTGCGAAAAGTGGTTTTTCAACACTAACACAAGTGCGAAAAGTGGTTTTTCCACACTAATACAAGTGCAAAAGTGGTTTCCTGCACCAACACAAGTGCGAAAAGTGGTTTTTCAACATTAACACAAGGGCGAAAAGTGGTCTTTCAACACTATCACAAGTGCAAAAAGTGTTTTTTCCACACTAATACAAGTGCAAAAGTGGTTTCCTGCACCAACACATGTGCGAAAAGTGGTTTTTCAACACTAACACAAGTGCGAAAAGTGGTTTTTCAACACCAACACAAGTGCGAAAAGTGGTTTTTCCACACTAATACAAGTGCAAAAGTGGTTTCCTGCACCAACACAAGTGCGAAAAGTGGTTTTTCAACACTAACACAAGTGCGAAAAGTGTTTTTTCCACACTAATACAAGTGCAAAAGTGGTTTCCTGCACCAACACAAGTGCGAAAAGTGGTTCTTCAACACTAACACAAGTGCGAAAAGTTGTTTTTCAACACTAACACAAGTGCGAAAAGTGGTTTTTCAACACTAACACAAGTAGTGTAATAATGTTGCTTCTGGGACACCTCCGTTTAACATGGGAAATCCCTATCTAATGTCATTTACCCCCTTGTCTTTTTCAAAAATCATAAACACCTCTATTTCTCCCACCCTCATCTTTATGAACCTTTTGTCTGTAGTACCTATCCTTAATGTTGTTCATTAGACCACTCAAACACTACAAATATTTGTTTTCTCTTATAGACCTATCATCCTTCTTCTACATATCATCTGGCAGATTAATCTTTGACCCATTCACTTCCATATTAATTCTTTCCCTCCCTCATTGACCCTAAACACCTATATTTCTCTCACCCTTTTCTTTACGAACCTTCTAACCTTTTGACATGCTATCCTTATTCATTAGACCACTTAAACACCTGTGATCCTTCTGAAACACCTGTGATCCTTCTGACCTTATGGACCTTTTAACCTTTTACTCTTAATATCATCTGGTGAATATAACCCACTCAAACAACGACCCTACAAATATTTGTTTATGCGTGGGAAATAATTTAATTCTCCTACAACTCTCTTCACCATCTAATATATTAACAAAAAATATGTTTGAGTTTGGTTCTTTATTAAGATATTTACTGAGCTAAGATAAAATGGTAAACCTCCCTCAATGTTCTTGCTTGAGCGCCTCCAGTGCCACATACCATTTTTAAATTAAAGTATATATTTTCCTGACAACCATCAAAGTTTTCCGTCCACTCAAAATATTTCCATCTTTTTTACCCAATTCACCGGTATTTAAATTAATTCTCTTATTTGTTTTGTGAACTTTTTTACCAGTTGCCTTTTCAATTATACCTATTTGATATTTTTCACATTCATTATGTTTTCCATTTATATACCAAGGTTGATTACACCTCACTCTTTAGTCTGGTTGATACTTGGTTCTATCTTTATATAATAGTAAAAAAGGCGGCGGTAGCCCGTTAAAATCCCCAACCCCCCCCCCTTTTTAACTATCACTTATATATATCTTATCACTTATATATATCTTATCACTTATGTATATCTTATCACTTATATATATCTTATCACTTATATATATCTTATCACTTATATACTTATATAACCATAAGGAGACTATCAATTCCATTTTCTAAAATAAACCTCTTATCATCAAAAGCCCCCAATGCTTTCTTATTTATCTCTTCTGAATATAATTGATGTTTATAACTTCTTATTCCATTAATCTTTCTAAACTCTTCTTTCTTTGTTGTTAAACAGTTATAATAATCCTTAAAGTTATTGTTTCTTTAATAACATTTTTCTTTACACCTTTTAACTTCTTATCAGTCTTTTCAACGTTATTCACAATGTTTTATAAGCATAAGCCTTTGACCTCAATCCCACAAATTCACTCATAACATTTTCCTCCTAATCATCCTTGAACTTTCCAATCACCTTTTTATTTTTAGAAGAGAACAACTCACTCTCTGGACTGTAATTACTCGTGTCATAGATATTAATGTCTCTTTTCATGTCTGAATAAACATCGTTGGTATTAATTTTCAAAATAAAACTATCTGTATCCATATAAAGTAGATTAACATCATTTTGATATTTCTTCTCAAGTTATTATAAAAGTAATCATACATAATGACTTTGATAAATCAAGAATTGTTGTTCCAATATAAATAGGTTTTGTTCATTTCAATACTCTCTTTAATCAAATGGATCGCACAAAAGTTCTCAGTAAAGACCTCAGCTCGAGTAAAACTCGGTCTATTAATTAATTTTGATGCTTGTTCCCAAGATGTTGATAGTCTGATATTTTGTCTTTTCCTCACATTCTCCATAGTCTTACCAAAGACCGCATTATTCATCAATTTATAAAAGTCTTTCTCAAAATCTGTTTTTGACTCTGTTCTTCTTTGTGTATTAAAATCAATGTACCCCTTAACCAATGACTTTGATTGAACTTTAGAACCCTATGGATCTTCTCTACTCTTAGACCTTTTGATAAATATTGTCGCAAATTTCTTTGGTGTAGAACATAATTTTTCTTGTTATATAATGTAGTAAGTAATTTTCTGTTGATTCACCTATATCAAACGATCGTTGATAATCACTCAACCATTCTTTCTTTGGACTTGCTTTCTCACAAGCAAATGGGAGATCTTTGTGTAGGTTATGGAGTTCCTCTGGATAATTTAAATCAATTTCAAAATAATAACCAACTTTTTCTTCATCCAATTCTTTTGTGTAGAGATACATACATCTTGTAAAACGTTTTTGTAGTCTTTTTCTTTACCCATCTAAGTTTTCCATAAGGAAGAGCCTGAGACATTGCCCAGCCATACAGGTTGTTCGCGTCATAGTACATCAAGTAAGAACTCTCTTTCGTTGGATCATAATTTGGAAGATATTTGTTATTTGCTTTTGCGTATCTACTCGAGCAGACTTGTGAAATTCCACCTCTTTTTGCCTTTTCAATCATCAAAGCATATCAACATCGGTTATCAAATCCAAATCTTGTTTTGTCATTTCAACATCGCACTCCAGGCCAATCAGGTGCTGTGTAGTAGTGAGCAGATCCAATCCATATCCAGTGCGACAAACAGATCTAAAGGCTTCAAATACATCGGCCAATAAAAGCACATCAGTTTTGAGATACAAATCGTGATACTCGCCAAGATTCTTGATGTTATATTTTTCCCAAACATTTTGTGCGTGTACATAATCTTTATCAGATATATGGACTATTATTTAATTTGTTATAGAAATTTTCTTTTGAAGGAAGTTGTGTTTCATTGAATCTCTCAAATGAGTCCATATAGTCATAGGGGTAAATTCCCTTTTGTGTTAGAAAATCTTTATCTAAAAATACTCTGAAAGACATGGAAACTCTTTTAGATTTTGAACCAAGTTAACCAATGGACTTGCCATGAATTTAAATGTATCAAGAAATCTGATATGAGTAATAGGAGATGTGTGAATTGTTTTTGTGAATGAAATGTATTTCTGATCCGTGTTTGGAATTGCTGAGATACTTCCAGAAGTCTTTGAGAGTTCCTTGATAAATAGATGTGTATCATAATGAGCGTTGTTATGAAGAAAGACAGGAATGAAAGAGGGGAGTTGATAATTAATATTACAACTTTGATGAGCCGGACCTCTATATTTACCAGTGAGATGACAATGGTCTCTAACCTTTAGACCTTTACCAATTTTCTCCTCACAAATATGACAGACATTGTTTTTTATAAATTCCCTTTTTTCTTTACTTGTTAAGGACATTGGTTTATTGGTTTCTCTCATTATCTTGGTTAATCGAACACAGTCTTTTTCTAGTCGTTTCACAAACTCCTCTGGGGTATTTGAGCCTCTATACATCTCTAACTTGTTATATTTATCACCAACGGATGATTTGATATAATAACAAAAACCACAAGGAGTATGTTTTTGATATTTATTTGTGTATGATTCTTTTGGATCTTGAGAAGCAGTATCAATTTTTTCTAAAATACTTTCAAAATCAGCATATATAACAAATGGATGTTTGATCTTTTTATTTTCATCTTTGAATGTGATCTTTGAGCCTTCTTTAGGCATATTGATTACCGTTGATTTATGTTCGCCACAATAATTTGAATGTTTATCTAATCTTTCTTGTGAATTGAAGAAGTTAAGACAACGCAAACAAATATATATTTTATTTGTTCTCTTACAGACTTGTGGTTTTATTAATTTAGCAATATCTTTGATGTATGTATAATGTGAATTTTCGTCTGAATTAAAATATAGAAGATTAATATGAGTTTGTTTACAATTGTCAGAAAGCTTTAAAACCTGAATGTTGTTTGTTTCTGTTAGACCATAAACATTAACTGATAAATTATTCATCTTTTCAAATTTAGGAATATCATTTAAAGTCATCGGAAACTTTAGATCTTTCGTATTTAATGTATTCTCATATTTTTTATAATGAGATACTCTTTCATCATGAAAATGTGGAGGATGTAAGTGTGCTAAAATAGACCAGAGAAAACATTTATTGTCTTTATTTTTGATATTGATAACTGCTTTTCTATTTTTGATAACACTGGGTAAATCAATGTAAGAAGAAGCTTTTAGAGGATCTGATTTAAGAATATGAATGTCTATGTAAATAATTTTTCCTATATTGAATCCACTTCCTACGATTGAATTATCCACATCTTGCTCTTGTTTAATAAGTTCATCATAGACTCCTGATGTTTTAAAATCTTGATATGAAGATATAAAGTGTGGCTCAGTTCTCATGTATGGTGCATCTATAACTCCTTCATCCTTTGTCATTTCTAATTTTACTCCCATATAAAATTTAAGTGGTTTCATTTCCTTTAGTGTTTTTTCAATCAACGTTTGAACAGCAGGTTTAACTATTTCTACAGCATCAACTATAGACTCTGGTTCAGGAGGTTTGAAGTTAAAGACTCTTATTTTAATATGTCCTTTGAATGCTCCATCAGAGTTTTTAGTTGTGATAAAATTTGATAAATGTAGATTTGTTTTAAGATGTATTTTGAAGCCTTTCTTGAGGATATTTTTATTACATGTAGAACAGTGTTTTGTTTCAGGTGGAAGAGGGGAAAGTTTGTTTAAAATGTTGTATGTATGTTTTGCGGTGAGAATATGTTGTTTATAATATTTTACTTCCTTCTCGCAAGTATCACAATAAACCATATTTATAGCGTGAGAAAACGTGGTGTTTTATATATATCACTGTGCTTAAAATAAAACACTTTTGAGCTTTACAGCTCCGTTTTATATATATCGCTGTGCTTAAACTAAAACACTTTTTCACTCAGAATCATCTAAGTCATAACTATCACATGAATACTCAGAATCATACTCAGAGTCATCAATAAAGCTACTCTCATAACTATCATTTGAGCACAAACTATTAGTATCATAACTATCATCTGTGTTCAATGAAATACTATCATCACCATCGTCCAAGTTCAATGAAATACTATCATCACTATCGTCTGAGTTCAATGAAATAGTAAAATCTTCACTGCTGTATTGACTCATATTTAATTAGCAAGAAAAATATTCCCATCAATATCTATATACTTTCTTTCATTAACAGATTCAATCTCTACAATTTTTATATCAAAAGTTATCTTTAAATAATCTCTAACTATCATAGAACGAAATGACATTTCACCAGAAATATTAACATCATTCATTTTACTTAGATCTACACCCTTTGGATTATTAAAGAAAATACAAATGTCTCCTCTAGAATTATTAATGGTCTTATCATTCTTTTTCAAAGTATCGTGGTCAATCACTTTTTCAAGCTTTGAATAAATTGCCAGGAGTAGAGGAGAAACTTTTGTTAGATTTACTTTAATGGATGTCTTTCCAGGTATAGTTAGAGCTCTTCCTTTAAATGAAATAGAGGGGCTCATGTTATTTTCCATAACTGGTTTTACCCAAAAATTTCCATATTTATCTTTGTTCAATTTAACATCTTTGACATATTTTTCTATATCTTCCACCGAAGTAGAGATTGATTGAAATTTGTCTTTTGTGCTTTGAAACATTGTATTTATTAATGAATAAACTTGCGTTTAGTTTAAGTAAAAATTTACCACATAAATATGATAAGTTCTGAAGGATATTTAGAATTTCCAGACTCTCCATATGATAAATTAGAGAATTGTCCGGCTTGTGATAGAGTGGGGCTTAATGATGAGGATTCATATAAACAATGTATTTTCTGTGATTTAATTTTAATTAATGATAATAAGAAATATAAAAAAATATATAACTCTTTTAAATTAGAACCAAAAATGAATTACTTTACAAGATTAATAAGAGAGATGAATGTTAAGTATTGTGATGATAATACACCATTTCTTTCAAGGGAAGAGACTAATTGTATTGAGGAAATGTATAAGGGTTTAATGATATTTATTATTCAAAATAATTTTAATGGAAATGTTAATACAAGATACTATATAAATAAAATAATGGATTATTTTGAAATTAAACCCGAACTCAGGATAAAATATAGAGTTTCTCAAATAGCTCAAAAAAAGTTGGATAACTTGTTTTCCAAATATATAAATGAATGATTTTTTACCCGTTTGGGAAAATAAGATAAAATTTAATAACCATAAAAACATTCCAAATTCATTGAGATGTCTAATAGTTGGTTCAAGCGGATGTGGAAAAACCTGTTTACTTTTAAAGATGCTCCTTGGTTCTAATTTTTTAGATTATGATAATTTAATAATTTTTACAAAGTCAAGTTTTCAACCCGAGTATCAACTACTCTCACAGGGTTTTAATGCGGGTCTTAAAAAGGAAGACATTATCGGTTTATTTAAACTTCAAAACAAACTAAATGATTATAATATTGATGATATAATACAATTATTTTGTGATACACAGAAATCAAAATCGAAACCCATAACTTGTATTCTCAGTGATAATACGGATGATATACCTTCACCTCAAGATTTAGATAAATCAAAAAAGAACCTTGTCATCTTTGATGATTGTGTTAATGAGAGAAACCAAACAGTAATGGATAGCTACTATACAAGAGGGAGACATTCTTCTTGTAATTGTATATATCTTAGTCAATCATATTTTCAACTCCCTCGACGCTCAATAAGAAACAATGCCAATACTTTTATTTTATTTAAGTTAAATTCAATAGATGTAAATAATTTTTGGAGAGATAATTGCTCTACGTTATGTAGTAAAAAAGAATTTGAAAATTATATGAAACACACGATTGGAAAATATAAATATATTGTTGTGAAACAAGATGAGATACTAAATGATATTTTTCAATAAATAAATACAGAAAATGAATACTGAAGAAAGAGAAAGAAAGTTTAAGGAACATCAACAATTAGTTTCAAAAGTTGTTAAACAACAGGAAGAGATAAAGAAGAAACGGAGACAGAAACTAACTGGTGAAGAAGCCTTTGAAAGAAAACAAGAGAAATTCTTTAAACCACTTTTGAAAACTCAACACCCTACAGTTCCCACGGTAGAATTTACTCCGAAAAAACTTCAAATGCTCAAAGATTTTAGTCAGATAACAAAACAAGAACTTGGTGAATTAGAATATGATGACGAGGGATTATTTCGGAAACTTGAGGAGGTAAATCAACCCCCTAATTATGTTGTGGAAGCTCTTCAAAACAATGAATATTCGGCGGGTTCAAAAACCAGAGCAGGTCTCATTCCAACAGAAGAACCAGCAGTGTTTCATCTTGTGGAAGAAAAGGTATTGATATTTAATGATGAATTGATGTTCTTGAGTTCTACTCAACCAAATGTTAAATTAACTCCAAGATTAATGTTTCTTCTAACAAACCCCGGATTCAGCGGTTCAAAATATTTTGAGGAACCACTTGATATGGAAAGAGAGGAAGATAGGGTATATATTGAGTTGCTAAATGCACTTGATTATGGAGTTTCTGTTGCTGGTAAAAGTAAGAAGAATGAGAAGGAGAAACATATTATTGATGCTTTAAGTAAGCTTGGTTCGGGTGTTAGTTTTCTTCCAAATGACCCATCACAATTAGTTAATAGGCTATTATTGTTGTTAGGTAGTAAGAAGGCTGGAAACAACAATTGTTTTAATGAATCCTCAGCCATTTTAGATCAGTTGATGAACATGAAAATAATTAATAAATGTCAATACAAAGATATTTTATTAGATATTAAATAAGATGAGAAGCACAATTCTTAGTTTTAATTTCACAACGAGCGATTACACAGCTTCATTCCCTTACCCACTACAACTTGACCCCCTTACCTCATATGAGGCATCTTTGTTGTCAATGGAAACTTACAATACCCTTTTTAATATCACAGAGAAAAACAACAAGTTTAGTTATAATCCAGGAAGTGGATATAAAACTATAACCGTTTCACCTGGAGCTTACGAGATTTCTCAAATATCTTCAGAAGTCTCTCGCCTTATGAAAGAAAAAGGTGATGAACCAAAAAATATTGTAATAGATATTCAAAAACACACTTCAAAATCAACTATTAAACTTAAAAATAATTATAAAGTTGATTTCACGATTGAAAATTCGTTCAGAGAGCTATTGGGGTTCTCTTCTAAAAAGATTGAAACTAACGGGACGTCTTACAGTGATAATGTCATTCAAATATCCTCCGGTATAAATTCAGTATTAATTCATTGTGATTTGATTGATGGTGCTTATAACGATGGAATAAGAACAAATACAATATTTTCATTCAGCGCATACTCAACCCCGATTGGTTATAAATTTAATATGGAACCAAAAAATCTTGTCTATTTACCTGTGTCAGGAAAAACCATATACAGAGTAAATTTTAGGATAACCGACCAAGATAATCGTATGATATCCTTTAATGATGAAATTATATCCATCAGAATTCACCTACGTGAAGTTTTTCAATAAATAAATAATGGTTATTGTGAGAAAACACGAGTTGGGAAAATATAAAATAATTACAGGGGATGGGATGTTCCTTTCACCATACTATAAGGGTGAAGGTATGTTTCTTGGGAGAGGATACTATAAACCAAAGCGACAACGGGGTGTGGGACATCAATTTAGAAATAAAGGAGATGGGATAATTGATACTCTAATGGGTATTGGTTCAACCATCCTTAAACATAAAGACCTAATTGGTTCAACTGCTTCTGCCGTGGGCTCCGTTGCGGGTGCTATAAAGAGTATAAAAGATGCTCAAAAGGAGTCTCATAAATTACAAGCAATCAAAGAAATTAAAAAAGGTAAAACTCAACTATCTTCACAAGAACGACAAAAAATCATTAAAATACTTGGGTCAGGGTTTCAACGATTTTAATGCTATATAAATACAAGTATGGAAGCGATTGATAGTATCTATGATTTGGATGATACGATTATCATTTCAAACTCTACTAAAAAGGAAGACTATTTTAAGGTAAATGCTATAACAGGAACAGACTGGAATTCAAACGGAACAAAAAGTTTTGAAATAAATAATCAACAAACTTACTTGAATATAGCTGATAGTTTCTTGCTGTGTAAATTTAAATTCACTAAGGCTGCGAATAATACTAATGCTACACTCGTAAATGATTTCTTCTGGAAAATGTTTGATAGTGTCCGCCTGTATATTGGAACACAAGAGGTTGAAGCGGTTGATTATGTCTCTGCTACATCTGAAATGATGAAATTTACACTATATTCGTTTAGTGATAGAATGGGTAAGGGAGCTGTTGAAGGTTTTATTCCTGATATGTCAACGGGTACAAACGCAGACCCTGGTTATAGTCAAAGGAAGTCAATGTATAATGATGAAACAAAAGCAGTGAATAGTTTTACCGTAGCAGTACCTCTTAAAGGTATATTTGGATTTTGCGATTATGATAAAGTTTTGTATGGGCTTAAAATTAGATTTCAACTACAAAGGAATGATAATGTAAATAGGTTGCTTTTTGGGGATGAAAATGCTTTTGGAGAAAATAATAAATTTGTTATTAATGATTTGTGTTGGTATATCAGTGAATATACTCCTAATCTTAAAACGGAAGAGATGTTAAATAGAAGACTTAACTCAAAGAAACCGCTAAATGTATCATACCTTAAAAGAAGATGTCAACACGTTAAACTGGAACACACTACCTACACTTGGAATTTAGGTGTTCTTCAAGGAAAGCCACGATACCTCTGGCTCATTTTTAAAAAACCAGATGGAGAGGACGGTACTAATAAGAATAATGCCCTGAGTGATAATGCAAAGGTGAAACAACTTCGGGTTTCTCTTGATGGCACATTTTATCCGCGAGATAGATTGGAAATTGATTGGGAAAAAAATGATTATGCGGAAGCCTACAAGTCCTACCAAAAGGTGTGTGAAAGTAATGGTAATAATGATCCTATTTTGGATATGGTTGCGTTTCAAAAACTTTATACAATCTACGCAATTGACCTGAGTTCTCAAAAGGAAACTATAAAGTCTAATCGAGTGGATACTTCTCTATACATTGAAAGAGGGGAGAGTGAAGAGGTTAATGCATATTGTTTGCTTTTGGAGGAAACAGAATTACAGATTAATACAGATAATGGTGTTATGATTAATATCACATAGGTTTTTTCTCATAAATAAATGGTTGGGGTATATGTTAATCAAATCAATCTTAATAAATTAACATCTTGTATTCAAAATCAAAAGCCTTGTATTATTAATGTTAATACAATTCAAAGAAAAGGAGCTGTAAGAATTGATGTTTTACTCACACACACACAAGTAAAAACACTAAATGATGTTGGATCACTTAAAATTAAAATGACGAAACCTATGTTAAAGAAATATTCAATAGACGAGTCAAGAGGAGGATTTCTCCCGTTTCTAATTCCTTTATTTGCTGGTTTAAGTGCGGCGGGAGCATTGACTGGTGGTATTTCAGCAGCGGTAAAAACTGCTAACGAAAGGAAGGCACAACTAAAAGCTCAAAAAGAATTGGAAAGACATAACAAGGAGTTGGAGAAACAAATTAGTGGAAGTGGTGTAATTGTAGATTTTGCTCAAAAACTTGAAAGTCTACCTGATAAAGCTAGATTGTTGGTTGGAGATATGCTTTCCTCTATCGCTCAAGCGGGTGTTAAACTAACTAAACGGGGTAATGGATTGTATCTTTCTCATAAATAAATGGATAAATGGTTTAAACAATTTGGAAAGAATACAACGTCAAATATAGAACTAGCTAAGTATTGTAAAACACTAAAAATTGATAATGTGGTTATTTGTATGAGAGATGAATTAACACATATAAATAAGAATACAAAGAATATTATTATGAATTTAGACACACAGAATGGTTCTCATTGGGTTTGTATTCATAATAGTCAGGATAAATATTATTTTGATAGTTATGGTATGCCACCACCTGTTGAAGTAATACAATTCTTACAGAATGGTGTTTATCAAACATTCCAAGTTCAAGAAATTAATTCTAAATGTTGTGGCCAATTATGTTTATATGTATTATTTCAACTCAACAATAATGAAAATTTTTATGATATCATTTTTTATCTAATATAAATGACCTATGTTGGAAAAGATGGTTCTATCTTTGGAAAATCCTCTCAGGATATTGATTTATCAAATTATTATACAAAGGCACAGGCTGAACGACAAAAATATAGTGTAAGTAAAAATATTAATATGAAGAATACTTATAAATTAATCAATTATCCAAACCCTACAGATGCGAATGACTTGATTAGATTCAGTGATTTATCACAATATATATCTTTAAAGAAAACAGCACGTTTTGTGAAACAAGTAAAATTTACAACCACAACACCTGGTTATACTGACCATACACCTTTCCTCATTGAATTTAACTACCTGCTTACAATTAAATTTTATAAAGAAGGACATTTAGTTAATATGCGAATTAATAAATGGGGGTATGATATGCCTGATTTAGGGTATAATTGGTCTTTTTCAATAAACATAGAAGACCTACATGATTTAAATCAGTCTCGTAAAGAAGAATATTATCCACTTGGTGAAGATAAGGATTTATGTGGAAGTACAATTAGTAAACAACAAATACGTGATTTTAAGAAAATAAAAATATATGATAGTATAGCGATGGTTCGCATGACAAAGAAGGAAGGTAATGAGATAAGGATAGAAAGCCGAGGAATACAAACCGATTTGGTAGTGGGAAGATGGGGTGGTATTACCTGTCATAATATTAATCTCACATATATTTCTGATACATAAATGGCAGGAAGAAGACTACAAGAGAATTATAATTTTTGTATTCAAGGATACCTACAAGAAAAGGGTGCTCGGTATTACATACCTTATGATTTGGAGCATATACATGGGAATTTTGTCATAAAAAACTGGCCTTATACTGATATTGTTAAACCCACAAATAGAGACTTGTTTAAAATATTAAATAAAAATGAACTTCTCAAAGTTATGAAATATAAAACTCTTTTAGAAATCGTCAACAAATCTTATTGGTATCCTATTATGAGAAAAATAATTATAGATACAAGAATATCTCAAAATCCAGATGAGTATATGTATAATATTCTTTGGGGTTCAAACTCAAGGGTAGCAAGGGATGAGGAAGGAGTTGAAGAAGAGAAGGAGGAAAGAGAGAAAAAGGAGAAGGAGGAAAGGGAGAGGGAGGAGAAGGAGGAGAGGGAGAAAAAGGAGGAGAAGGAGGAGAGGGAGAAAAAGGAGAAGGAGGAGAGGGAGAAAAAGGAGAAGGAGGAAAGGGAGAAAAAGGAGAAGGAGGAAAGGGAGAAAAGGGAGAAGGAGGAAAGGGAGAAAAGGGAGAAAAAGGAGAAGGAGGAGAGGGAGAAAATGGAGGAGGAGGAGAGGGAGCAAAGAGAGAGGGAGGAAAAATATAAAAAGATGGAAATCACTGAGATTCATAAAAGATTGAGTGTATTAAAGCAAATAAATCAATCTCAACGCACCGAAGAGGAAATTAAAGAATTAACAACTCTTATGAAGATAATGGTTTCAAAAATAAGAACGTCAATGTCTTCAATTTCAGAGATTTAAACGAGAAAGTGGTGAAGAAGAAGAAGAAGAAGAAGGAAAAGATTATGTGATTGATGATGTTGGTGTCATTGACTTTAGTTAGTTTTTATTTGTAAATAAATGGAGGAGAGAGTGAAGGCATTCCTTAGGATTCTTTATGTTTTAAAAATAAAGATTGAAATGTATATGTTGAAAACCAAAAAGGTTTTGATACTCTGTCGGAATTTTTCTGATAAATAAATATGAGTTATTGTCTCAAATGTAAAAAGAAAACTAAATCTAAAAATATCTCTTATGTTAAAGCTAAAAATAATAGAGTTTATCAAAAAGGAATATGTCAAGTATGTGGCTCTAAAAAGTGCCAATTCATCTCTCCTAAAAGAGGAGGAGACATACAAAAGTTTCTGTCAGGAAGTAAATTTACAACAACTGGAATTCCAGGGGAATTACACCTTCCAGGGTATTCTTTCTGTGGTCCAGGAACAAACTTGGATAAAAGATTAGATGAGGCTGACAATCCTAAACCTTGGTCTAAACCTACAAATAGGGTTGACGAAGTGTGTATGAAGCATGATATTGCTTATGGGAAAACCACTACGTTGACTGAAAAACATAAAGCCGACAGCGAAATGTTGTATAATTTGTCTTTGATACAAAATCCAACGTTGAGAGAGAAAGTTGATAGGTTTATTGTGAGAAATTTGATAAATGCTAAATTGAAACTTGGTCTTGGTTATTCCTCAAAAAACTATTAGGCTCTAATGATGCCATCAAGACTGAGGAGCTTTTGGCTGAAGAATTACACAAACCTATAATCACAAAGTTTAAAAGAAGGAAGGTTTATTCTAAATACACTGACCACATATGGTCCGCTGATTTAATTGAATTGAATAATGACAGGGGATACAGGTATGCTTTAACCGTTATTGATTTGAGGAGTAGATTTGCCTGGGTTGTCCCTTTAAAAAATAAAAGGGGTGATACTTTAATGTTAGCCTTTAAGCTAATATTTGATCGGGATAAAAGGAAACCAAAGAAGTTATGGACTGATGAGGGAACAGAGTTCTATAACAAAATATTCATGAAATTTCTTAAGGGGAAGGGTATTAAATTATACAGCACCTTTAATGAAGGAAAGGCAGTTGTTATTGAGCGTTTTAATCGTACTTTAAAAGAGAAATTATATAAAAAATTCACACAACTCGGTTCTCAAAAATGGGTGTATTTAATTCAGGATATTGTAGATAATTACAATAATACAGTTCATTCATCAACACAATCAAAACCATCAGAAACATTTACAAAATTAGAATATGAAAAGGAGATTAATTTGAGAAAGCCCAAGTTTAAAGTTGGTGATATTGTAAGGATATACAAATGGAAAAGCCATTTTGAGAAAGGTTATACACAAAAATGGACTAATGAATTATTTATAATCGTTGATGTAATGGCTACAAACCCTTGGACTTACAAATTAAATGATATAAATCGAGAAGAAATCTTGGGTTCATTTTACTCGCAAGAATTACAAAAAACAAAGCTAATAATTCATTAAACAACATTTCTATTCACCCCACCCATATTAGCTAATTTAATTCGTGGTAATAATAAAAAAAAATTAAATAAATAAAAAATCATAAGCCACGCCCACACCGACCCCGCCCACACAGACCCCGCCCACACAGACCCCGCCCACACAGACCCCGCCCACACAGACCCCGCCCACACAGACCACACCCATCATCCCCCACCCTCCGTGCACCCCCACCCTTGACCCTTCACCCCCCTCATCCCACCCCCACCTTCCCCACACACACAAGGGGAGGGGAGGGGTGGGATGAGGGGGGTGAAGGGTCTTTGGCAGGGGTGCACCTCCCCGTTCCCTCCTTTATTCTCTTTTTGTAATTAAGAATTAAATAATTGAAAACAAAACAAATATATATAAATATTGAAAACATTAAAATCTTTATATTATTAAAACATTTTTCTTGAGGTATACATTCAACTTCTCCCCAGCATAAGTCATCAATTTCTTCCCAGCACAAGTCAAAGGTTGGTTCAGCAGATGTCTTCAGGTTTTGAATCTCTTTCTATTAAAGACAAGAGGGGAGAGATATTTATTTCATATTTATGTTCCATGTCAAAGCGTCTTGAAAAGCGCTATACAAAATAAATGTATTATTATTATTATTATTAATATAGGGTCGGATGCCCTTCCTGACACCAACCCTGAATCACCTCTTACGATGCGCAGGGATATGGTGTACCTATTATAAACGGTGAACCACACACACGTACACACATGCTTACCTCGAAAAAATCCAGCTTAGCGTCCAGATCGTCGAGATGAAAATTAAGGATATCACAGGATGACAGGAAATAACCATTCCTATGGAGTCCAAAATCGTCCCACTCCAAGCTTTGGTCTTCGAGGCTGCAAACAAAATAAGGAGAAATTACTATGCTGAAGTAAGCTTGACAAAACATCACACACACGCACACACACACACATACACACACACACACATACACACATACACACACACACACACATGCATAGATACATACACACAAGAACACACACATACACACACACACACATACACACACACACACACACACACAATCTCATTTTTTCATTTCTGTTCCTCACAATTCGATCTCTCTATTTTAATCACAGACACACATGCACACACATACACATACACACACACACATGCACACACACATGCACACACCTCTCGTTTTTTATTTTCTATCATACCTTTCACGTGAATTTTCTAAGAACGGTGAAACATTGAATTCATTCTGAGCCCACCATCTCGGAGGTAGGTTATTCAAACCCGTATTCAGTTCGTTGTGGAACTCTTGAGAAACAACTTGAAATTCTGCCAGGATATTTACAATATTTGAATTGCTGCAATGAATAGGAAAAATAAATTATTAGTTGTATAATTAATCACATACAAAGCTCTCATTAACAGTGTTTAATACCAAATGAACTTACCAATGTCCTGGCGAGTATTCTTCATCAGAGGAAAGACTGGAATAAGACAAGCTCATCTTCGTTCACAATGTTTAAATGTCCCATTCGGAGACCTCTCTTTTTATAATGAACAAAATGTATTTCGGGGAACTGAAGTGCTTGTCAGCTTTTGGAAACTGAGGGCGTGTGTTTGTGAAAAACAGGAAACAAGACAAAGAGAATTCCTTGGAAGTTATCCAAGTGAAACAACGTCATTTCTCAACAGTGAGCTATTAATTAGAAAAGGTTCGAGTGGTATATAAATGGAAAACAAAATGAATGTAAAAAATATCAAATAAGTATAATTGAAAAGGCAACTGGTAAAAAAGTTCACAAAACAAATAAGAGAATTAATTTAAATACCGGTGAGTTGGATGAGACGGTGAGGAGAGTTGTAGGAGAATTAAATTATTTCCCACGCATAAACAAATATTTGTAGGGTCGTTGTTTGAGTGGGTTATATTCACCAGATGATATTAAGAGTAAAAGGTTAAAAGGTCCATAAGGTCAGAAGGATCACAGGTGTTTAAGTGGTCTAATGAATAAGGATAGCATGTCAAAAGGTTAGAAGGTTCGTAAAGAAAAGGGTGAGAGAAATATAGGTGTTTAGGGTCAATGAGGGAGGGAAAGAATTAATATGGAAGTGAATGGGTCAAAGATTAATCTGCCAGATGATATGTAGAAGAAGGATGATAGGTCTATAAGAGAAAACAAATATTTGTAGTGTTTGAGTGGTCTAATGAACAACATTAAGGATAGGTACTACAGACAAAAGGTTCATAAAGATGAGGGTGGGAGAAATAGAGGTGTTTATGATTTTTGAAAAAGACAAGGGGGTAAATGACATTAGATAGGGATTTCCCATGTTAAACGGAGGTGTCCCAGAAGCAACATTATTACACTACTAACACAAGTGCGAAAAGTGGTTTTTCCACACTAATACAAGTGCAAAAGTGGTTTCCTGCACCAACACAAGTGCGAAAAGTGGTTTTTCAACACTAACACAAGGGCGAAAAGTGGTTTTTCAACAATATCACAAGTGCAAAAAGTGTTTTTTCCACACTAATACAAGTGCAAAAGTGGTTTCCTGCACCAACACAAGTGCGAAAAGTGGTTTTTCAACACTAACACAAGTGCGAAAAATGGTTTTTCAACACTAACACAAGTGCAAAAAGTGTTTTTTCCACACTAATACAAGTGCAAAAGTGATTTCCTGCACCAACACAAGTGCGAAAAGTGGTTTTTCAACACTAACACAAGTGCGAAAAGTGGTTTTTCAACACTAACACAAGTGCGAAAAGTGGTTTTTCAACACTAACACAAGTGCGAAAAGTGTTTTTTCCACACTAATACAAGTGCAAAAGTGGTTTCCTGCACCAACACAAGTGCGAAAAGTGGTTTTACAACACTAACACAAGTGCAAAAAGTGGCGTTTCAACACTAACACAAGTGCGAAAAGTGGTTTTTCCACACTAATACAAGTGCAAAAGTGGTTTCCTGCACCAACACAAGTGCGAAAAGTGTTTTTTCAACACTAACACAAGTGCGAAAAGTGGTTTTTCAACACTAACACAAGTGCGAAAAGTGGTTTTTCAACACTAACACAAGTGCGAAAAGTGTTTTTTCCACACTAATACAAGTGCAAAAGTGGTTTCCTGCACCAACACAAGTGCGAAAAGTGGTTTTTCAACACTAACACAAGTGCGAAAAGTGGTTTTTCAACACTAACACAAGTGCGAAAAGTGTTTTTTCCACACTAATACAAGTGCAAAAGTGGTTTCCTGCACCAACACAAGTGCGAAAAGTGGTTTTTCAACACTAACACAAGTGCAAAAACTGGTTTTTCAACACTAACACAAGTGCGAAAACTGGTTTTTCAACACTAACACAAGTGCGAAAAGTGGTTTTTCCACACTAATACAAGTGCAAAAGTGGTTTCCTGCACCAACACAAGTGCGAAGAGTGGTTTTTCCACACTAATACGAGTGCGAAAAGTGGTTTTTCAACACTAACACAAGTGCGAAAAGTGGTTTTTCCACACTAATACAAGTGCAAAAGTGGTTTCCTGCACCAACACAACTGCGAAAAGTGGTTTTTCAACACTAACACAAGTGCGAAAATTGGTTTTTCAACACTAACACAAGTGCGAAAAGTGGTTTTTCCACACTAATGCAAGTGCAAAAGTGGTTTCCTGCACCAACACAAGTGCGAAAAGTGGTTTTTCAACACTAACACAAGTGCGAAAAGTGGTTTTTCAACACTATCACAAGTGCAAAAAGTGTTTTTTCCACACTAATACAAGTGCAAAAGTGGTTTCCTGCACCAACACAAGTGCGAAAAGTGGTTTTTCAACACTAACACAAGTGCGAAAAGTGGTTTTTCAACACTAACAAGTGCAAAAAGTGGTTTTTCAACATTAACACAAGTGTGAAAAGTGGTTTTTCAACACTAACACAAGTGCAAAAAGTGGTTTTTCCACAATAATACAAGTGCAAAAGTGGTTTCCTGCACCAACACAAGTGCGAAAAGTGGTTTTACAACACTAACACAAGTGCGAAAAGTGGCTTTTCAACACTAACACAAGTTCGAAAAGTGGTTTTTCAACACTATCACAAGTGCAAAAATGTTTTTTCCACACTAATACAAGTGCAAAAGTGATTTCCTGCACCAACACAAGTGCGAAAAGTGGTTTTTCAACACTAACACAAGTGCGAAAAGTGGTTTTTCAACACTAACACAAGTGCGAAAAGTGTTTTTTCCACACTAATACAAGTGCAAAAGTGGTTTCCTGCACCAACACAAGTGCGAAAAGTAGTTTTTCAACACTAACACAAGTGCGAAAAGTGTTTTTTCAACACTAACACAAGTGCGAAAAGTGTTTTTTCCACACTAATACAAGTGCAAAAGTGGTTTCCTGCACCAACACAAGTGCGAAAAGTGGTTTTTCAACACTAACACAAGTGCGAAAAGTGGTTTTTCAACACTAACACAAGTGCGAAAAGTGTTTTTTCCACACTAATACAAGTGCAAAAGTGGTTTCCTGCACCAACACAAGTGCGAAAAGTGTTTTTTCAACACTAACACAAGTGCGAAAAGTGGTTTTTCAACACTAACATAAGTGCGAAAAGTGGTTTTTCAACACTAACACAAGTGCGAAAAGTGGTTTTTCCACACTAATACAAGTGCAAAAGTGGTTTCCTGCACCAACACAAGTGCGAAAAGTGGTTTTCAACACTAACACAAGTGCGAAAAGTGGTTTTTCAACACTATCACAAGTGCAAAAAGTGTTTTTTCCACACTAATACAAGTGCAAAAGTGGTTTCCTGCACCAACACAAGTGCGAAAAGTGGTTTTTCAACACTAACACAAGTGCGATAAGTGGTTTTTCAACACTAACACAAGTGCGAAAAGTGGTTTTTCAACACTAACACAAGTGCGAAAAGTGGTTTTTCCACACTAATACAAGTGCAAAAGTGGTTTCCTGCACCAACACAAGTGCGAAAAGTGGTTTTTCAACACTAACACAAGTTCGAAAAGTGGTTTTTCAACACTATCACAAGTGCAAAAAGTGTTTTTTCCACACTAATACAAGTGGAAAAGTGGTTTCCTGCACCAACACAAGTGTGAAAAGTGATTTTTCAACACTAACACAAGTGCTAAAAGTGGTTTTTCAACACTAACACAAGTGAGAAAAGTGGTCTTTCAACACTATCACAAGTGCAAAAAGTGTTTTTTCCACACTAATACAAGTGCAAAAGTGGTTTCCTGCACCAACACATGTGCGAAAAGTGGTTTTTCAACACTAACACAAGTGCGAAAAGTGGTTTTTCAACACCAACACAAGTGCGAAAAGTGGTTTTTCCACACTAATACAAGTGCAAAAGTGGTTTCCTGCACCAACACAAGTGCGAAAAGTGGTTTTTCAACACTAACACAAGTGCGAAAAGTGTTTTTTCCACACTAATACAAGTGCAAAAGTGGTTTCCTGCACTAACACAAGTGCGAAAAGTGGTTTTTCAACACTAACACAAGTGCGAAAAGTTGTTTTTCAACACTAACACAAGTGCGAAAAGTGGTTTTTCAACACTAACATAAGTGCGAAAAGTGGTTTTTCCACACTAATACAAGTGCAAAAGTGGTTTCCTGCACCAACACAAGTGCGAAAAGTGGTTTTTCAACATTAACACAAGGGCGAAAAGTGGTCTTTCAACACTATCACAAGTGCAAAAAGTGTTTTTTCCACACTAATACAAGTGCAAAAGTGGTTTCCTGCACCAACACATGTGCGAAAAGTGGTTTTTCAACACTAACACAAGTGCGAAAAGTGGTTTTTCAACACCAACACAAGTGCGAAAAGTGGTTTTTCCACACTAATACAAGTGCAAAAGTGGTTTCCTGCACCAACACAAGTGCGAAAAGTGGTTTTTCAACACTAACACAAGTGCGAAAAGTGTTTTTTCCACACTAATACAAGTGCAAAAGTGGTTTCCTGCACCAACACAAGTGCGAAAAGTGGTTTTTCAACACTAACACAAGTGCGAAAAGTTGTTTTTCAACACTAACACAAGTGCGAAAAGTGGTTTTTCAACACTAACACAAGTGCGAAAAGTGGTTTTTCCACACTAATACAAGTGCAAAAGTGGTTTCCTGCACCAACACAAGTGCGAAAAGTGGTTTTTCAACACTAACACAAGGGCGAAAAGTGGTTTTTCAACACTATCACAAGTGCAAAAAGTGTTTTTTCCACACTAATACAAGTGCAAAAGTGGTTTCCTGCACCAACACAAGTGCGAAAAGTGGTTTTTCAACACTAACACAAGTGCGAAAAATGGTTTTTCAACACTAACACAAGTGCAAAAAGTGTTTTTTCCACACTAATACAAGTGCAAAAGTGATTTCCTGCACCAACACAAGTGCGAAAAGTGGTTTTTCAACACTAACACAAGTGCGAAAAGTGGTTTTTCAACACTAACACAAGTGCGAAAAGTGGTTTTTCAACACTAACACAAGTGCGAAAAGTGTTTTTTCCACACTAATACAAGTGCAAAAGTGGTTTCCTGCACCAACACAAGTGCGAAAAGTGGTTTTACAACACAACACAAGTGCAAAAAGTGGCGTTTCAACACTAACACAAGTGCGAAAAGTGGTTTTTCCACACTAATACAAGTGCAAAAGTGGTTTCCTGCACCAACACAAGTGCGAAAAGTGTTTTTTCAACACTAACACAAGTGCGAAAAGTGGTTTTTCAACACTAACACAAGTGCGAAAAGTGGTTTTTCAACACTAACACAAGTGCGAAAAGTGTTTTTTCCACACTAATACAAGTGCAAAAGTGGTTTCCTGCACCAACACAAGTGCGAAAAGTGGTTTTTCAACACTAACACAAGTGCGAAAAGTGGTTTTTCAACACTAACACAAGTGCGAAAAGTGTTTTTCCCACACTAATACAAGTGCAAAAGTGGTTTCCTGCACCAACACAAGTGCGAAAAGTGGTTTTTCAACACTAACACAAGTGCGAAAACTGGTTTTTCAACACTAACACAAGTGCGAAAACTGGTTTTTCAACACTAACACAAGTGCGAAAAGTGGTTTTTCCACACTAATACAAGTGCAAAAGTGGTTTCCTGCACCAACACAACTGCGAAAAGTGGTTTTTCAACACTAACACAAGTGCGAAAATTGGTTTTTCAACACTAACACAAGTGCGAAAAGTGGTTTTTCCACACTAATGCAAGTGCAAAAGTGGTTTCCTGCACCAACACAAGTGCGAAAAGTGGTTTTTCAACACTAACACAAGTGCGAAAAGTGGTTTTTCAACACTATCACAAGTGCAAAAAGTGTTTTTTCCACACTAATACAAGTGCAAAAGTGGTTTCCTGCACCAACACAAGTGCGAAAAGTGGTTTTTCAACACTAACACAAGTGCGAAAAGTGGTTTTTCAACACTAACACAAGTGCAAAAAGTGGTTTTTCAACATTAACACAAGTGTGAAAAGTGGTTTTTCAACACTAACACAAGTGCAAAAAGTGGTTTTTCCACAATAATACAAGTGCAAAAGTGGTTTCCTGCACCAACACAAGTGCGAAAAGTGGTTTTACAACACTAACACAAGTGCGAAAAGTGGCTTTTCAACACTAACACAAGTGCGAAAAGTGTTTTTTCCACACTAATACAAGTGGAAAAGTGGTTTCCTGCACCAACACTAGTGTGAAAAGTGGTTTTACAACACTAACACAAGTGCGAAAAGTGGCTTTTCAACACTAACACAAGTGCAAAAAGTGTTTTTTCCACACTAATACAAGTGCAAAAGTGGTTTCCTGCAACAGTACAAGTGCAAAAAGCGGTTTTTCAACACTAACACAAGTGCGAAAAGTGTTTTTTCCACACTAATACAAGTGCAAAAGTGGTTTCCTGCACCAACACAAGTGCGAAATGTGGTTTTTCAACACTAACACAAGTGCGATAAGTGGTTTTTCAACACTAACACAAGTGCGAAAAGTGGTTTTTCAACAATAACACAAGTGCGAAAAGTGGTTTTTCCACACTAATACAAGTGCAAAAGTGGTTTCCTGCACCAACACAAGTGCGAAAAGTGGTTTTTCAACACTAACACAAGTTCGAAAAGTGGTTTTTCAACACTATCACAAGTGCAAAAAGTGTTTTTTCCACACTAATACAAGTGGAAAAGTGGTTTCCTGCACCAACACAAGTGCGAAAAGTGATTTTTCAACACTAACACAAGTGCGAAAAGTGGTTTTTCAACACTAACACAAGTGAGAAAAGTGGTCTTTCAACACTATCACAAGTGCAAAAAGTGTTTTTTCCACACTAATACAAGTGCAAAAGTGGTTTCCTGCACCAACACATGTGCGAAAAGTGGTTTTTCAACACTAACACAAGTGCGAAAAGTGGTTTTTCAACACTAACACAAGTGCGAAAAGTGGTTTTTCCACACTAATACAAGTACAAAAGTGGTTTCCTGCACCAACACAAGTGCGAAAAGTGGTTTTTCAACACTAACACAAGTGCGAAAAGTGGTTTTTCAACACTAACACAAGTGCGAAAAGTGGTTTTTCAACACTATCACAAGTGCAAAAAGTGTTTTTTCCACACTAACACAAGTGCGAAAAGTGGTTTTTCAACACTAACACAAGTGCGAAAAGTGGTTTTTCAACACTAACACAAGTGCGAAAAGTGGTTTTTCAACACTAACACAAGTGCGAAAAGTGTTTTTTCCACACTAATACAAGTGCAAAAGTGGTTTCCTGCACCAACACAAGTGCGAAAACTGGTTTTTCAACACTAACACAAGTGCGAAAAGTTGTTTTTCAACACTAACACAAGTGCGAAAAGTGGTTTTTCAACAAGTGCGAAAAGTGGTTTTTCCACACTAATACAAGTGCAAAAGTGGTTTCCTGCACCAACACAAGTGCGAAAAGTGGTTTTTCAACACTAACACAAGGGCGAAAAGTGGTTTTTCAACACTATCACAAGTGCAAAAAGTGTTTTTTCCACACTAATACAAGTGCAAAAGTGGTTTCCTGCACCAACACAAGTGCGAAAAGTGGTTTTTCAACACTAACACAAGTGCGAAAAATGGTTTTTCAACACTAACACAAGTGCAAAAAGTGTTTTTTCCACACTAATACAAGTGCAAAAGTGATTTCCTGCACCAACACAAGTGCGAAAAGTGGTTTTTCAACACTAACACAAGTGCAAAAAGTGGTTTTTCAACACTAACACAAGTGCGAAAAGTGTTTTTTCAACACTAACACAAGTGCGAAAAGTGTTTTTTCCACACTAATACAAGTGCAAAAGTGGTTTCCTGCACCAACACAACTGCGAAAAGTGGTTTTTCAACACTAACACAAGTGCGAAAAGTGGTTTTTCAACACTAACACAAGTGCGAAAAGTGGTTTTTCCACACTAATACAAGTGCAAAAGTGGTTTGCTGCACCAACACAAGTGTGAAAAGTGGTTTTTCAACACTAACACAAGTGCGAAAAGTGGTTTTTCAACACTATCACAAGTGCAAAAAGTGTTTTTTCCACACTAATACAAGTGCAAAAGTGGTTTCCTGCACCAACACAAGTGCGAAAAGTGGTTTTTCAACACTAACACAAGTGCGAAAAGTGGTTTTTCAACACTAACACAAGTGTGAAAAGTGGTTTTTCAACATTAACACAAGTGCGAAAAGTGTTTTTTCCACACTAATACAAGTGCAAAAGTGGTTTCCTGCACCAACACAAGTGCGAAAAGTGGTTTTTTTTAACACTAACACAAGTGCGAAAAGTGGTTTTTCAACACTAACACAAGTGCAAAAAGTGGTTTTTCAACTCTAACACAAGTGCGAAAGTGTTTTTCCACACTAATACAAGTGCAAAAGTGGTTTCCTGCACCAACACAAGTGCGAAAAGTGGTTTTACAACACTAACACAAGTGCGAAAAGTGGCTTTTCAACACTAACACAAGTGCGAAAAGTGGTTTTTCCACACTAATACAAGTGGAAAAGTGGTTTCCTGCACCAACACAAGTGTGAAAAGTGGTTTTACAACACTAACACAAGTGCGAAAAGTGGCTTTTGAACACTAACACAAGTGCAAAAAGTGTTTTTTCCACACTAATACAAGTGCAAAAGTGGTTTCCTGCACCAGTACAAGTGCAAAAAGTGGTTTTTCAACACTAACGCAAATGCAAAAAGTGTTTTTTCCACACTAATACAAGTGCAAAAGTGGTTTCCTGCACCAACACAAGTGCGAAAAGTGGTTTTTCAACACTAACACAAGTACGATAAGTGGTTTTTGAACACTAACACAAGTGCGAAAAGTGGTTTTTCAACACTAACACAAGTGCGAAAAGTGGTGTTTCAACACTAACACAAGTGCGAAAAGTGGTTTTTCCACACTAATACAAGTGCAAAAGTGGTTTCCTGCACCAACACAAGTGCGAAAAGTGGTTTTACAACACTAACACAAGTGCGAAAAGTGGCTTTTCAACACTAACACAAGTGCGAAAAGTGGTTTTTCCACACTAATACAAGTGGAAAAGTGGTTTCCTGCACCAACACAAGTGTGAAAAGTGGTTTTACAACACTAACACAAGTGCGAAAAGTGGCTTTTCAACACTAACACAAGTGCAAAAAGTGTTTTTTCCACACTAATACAAGTGCAAAAGTGGTTTCCTGCACCAGTACAAGTGCAAAAAGTGGTTTTTCAACACTAACACAAGTGCGAAAAGTGTTTTTTCCACACTAATACAAGTGCAAAAGTGGTTTCCTGCACCAACACAAGTGCGAAAAGTGGTTTTTCAACACTAACACAAGTGCGATAAGTGGTTTTTGAACACTAACACAAGTGCGAAAAGTGGTTTTTCAACACTAACACAAGTGCGAAAAGTGGTTTTTCCACACTAATACAAGTGCAAAAGTGGTTTCCTGCACCAACACAAGTGCGAAAAGTGGTTTTTCAACACTAACACAAGTTCGAAAAGTGGTTTTTCAACACTATCACAAGTGCAAAAAGTGTTTTTTCCACACTAATACAAGTGGAAAAGTGGTTTCCTGCACCAACACAAGTGCGAAAAGTGATTTTTCAACACTAACACAAGTGCGAAAAGTGGTTTTTCAACACTAACACAAGTGCGAAAAGTGGTTTTTCAACACTAACACAAGTGCGAAAAGTGGTTTTTCAGCACTAACACAAGTGCGAAAAGTGTTTTTTCCACACTAATACAAGTGCAAAAGTGGTTTCCTGCACCAACACAAGTGCGAAAAGTGGTTTTTCAACACTAACACAAGTGTGAAAAGTGGTTTTTCAACACTAACAAAAGTGCGAAAAGTGGTTTTTCCATACTAATACAAGTGCAAAAGTGGTTTCCTGCACCAACACAAGTGCGAAAAGTGGTTTTTCCACACTAATACAAGTGCAAAAGTGGTTTCCTGCACCAACACAAGTGCGAAAAGTGGTTTTTCAACACTAACACAAGTGCGAAAAGTGGTTTTTCAACACTATCATAAGTGCAAAAAGTGTTTTTTCCACACTAATACAAGTGCAAAAGTGATTTCCTGCACCAACACAAGTGCGAAAAGTGGTTTTTCAACACTAACACAAGTGTGAAAAGTGGTTTTTCAACACTAACACAAGTGCGAAAAGTGGTTTTTCAACACTAACACAAGTGCGAAAAGTGTTTTTTCCACACTAATACAAGTGCAAAAGTGGTTTCCTGAACCAACACAAGTGCGAAAAGTGGTTTTACAACACTAACACAAGTGCAAAAAGTGGCTTTTCAACACTAACACAAGTGCGAAAAGTGGTTTTTCCACACTAATACAAGTGCAAAAGTGGTTTCCTGCACCAACACAAGTGCGAAAAGTGTTTTTTCAACACTAACACAAGTGCGAAAAGTGGTTTTTCAACACTAACACAAGTGCGAAAAGTGTTTTTTCCACACTAATACAAGTGCAAAAGTGGTTTCCTGCACCAACACAAGTGCGAAAAGTGGTTTTTCAACACTAACACAAGTGCAAAAGTGGTTTCCTGCACCAACACAAGTGCGAAAAGTGGTTTTTCAACACAAACACAAGTGCGAAAAGTGGTTTTTCAACACTAACACAAGTGCGAAAACTGGTTTTTCAACACTAACACAAGTGCGAAAAGTGGTTTTTCCACACTAATACAAGTGCAAAAGTGGTTTCCTGCACCAACACAACTGCGAAAAGTGGTTTTTCAACACTAACACAAGTGCGAAAAGTGGTTTTTCAACACTAACACAAGTGCGAAAAGTGGTTTTTCCACACTAATACAAGTGCAAAAGTGGTTTCCTGCACCAACACAAGTGCGAAAAGTGCTTTTTCAACACTAACACAAGTGCGAAAAGTGGTTTTTCAACACTATCACAAGTGCAAAAAGTGTTTTTTCCACACTAATACAAGTGCAAAAGTGGTTTCCTGCACCAACACAAGTGCGAAAAGTGGTTTTTCAACACTAACACAAGTGCGAAAAGTGGTTTTTCAACACTAACACAAGTGCGAAAAGTGGTTTTTCAACATTAACACAAGTGCGAAAAGTGTTTTTTCCACACTAATACAAGTGCAAAAGTGGTTTCCTGCACCAACACAAGTGCGAAAAGTGGTTTTTCAACACTAACACAAGTTCGAAAAGTGGTTTTTCAACACTATCACAAGTGCAAAAAGTGTTTTTTCCACACTAATACAAGTGGAAAAGTGGTTTCCTGCACCAACACAAGTGCGAAAAGTGATTTTTCAACACTAACACAAGTGCGAAAAGTGGTTTTTCAACACTAACACAAGTGCGAAAAGTGGTTTTTCAACACTAACACAAGTGCGAAAAGTGGTTTTTCAGCACTAACACAAGTGCGAAAAGTGTTTTTTCCACACTAATACAAGTGCAAAAGTGGTTTCCTGCACCAACACAAGTGCGAAAAGTGGTTTTTCAACACTAACACAAGTGTGAAAAGTGGTTTTTCAACACTAACCAAAGTGCGAAAAGTGGTTTTTCCACACTAATACAAGTGCAAAAGTGGTTTCCTGCACCAACACAAGTGTGAAAAGTGGTTTTACAACACTAACACAAGTGCGAAAAGTGGCTTTTCAACACTAACACAAGTGCAAAAAGTGTTTTTTCCACACTAATACAAGTGCAAAAGTGGTTTCCTGCACCAGTACAAGTGCAAAAAGTGGTTTTTCAACACTAACACAAGTGCGAAAAGTGTTTTTTCCACACTAATACAAGTGCAAAAGTGGTTTCCTGCACCAACACAAGTGCGAAAAGTGGTTTTTCAACACAAACACAAGTGCGAAAAGTGGTTTTTCAACACTAACACAAGTGCGAAAACTGGTTTTTCAACACTAACACAAGTGCGAAAAGTGGTTTTTCCACACTAATACAAGTGCAAAAGTGGTTTCCTGCACCAACACAACTGCGAAAAGTGGTTTTTCAACACTAACACAAGTGCGAAAAGTGGTTTTTCAACACTAACACAAGTGCGAAAAGTGGTTTTTCCACACTAATACAAGTGCAAAAGTGGTTTCCTGCACCAACACAAGTGCGAAAAGTGCTTTTTCAACACTAACACAAGTGCGAAAAGTGGTTTTTCAACACTATCACAAGTGCAAAAAGTGTTTTTTTCCACACTAATACAAGTGCAAAAGTGGTTTCCTGCACCAACACAAGTGCGAAAAGTGGTTTTTCAACACTAACACAAGTGCGAAAAGTGGTTTTTCAACACTAACACAAGTGCGAAAAGTGGTTTTTCAACATTAACACAAGTGCGAAAAGTGTTTTTTCCACACTAATACAAGTGCAAAAGTGGTTTCCTGCACCAACACAAGTGCGAAAAGTGGTTTTTCAACACTAACACAAGTTCGAAAAGTGGTTTTTCAACACTATCACAAGTGCAAAAAGTGTTTTTTCCACACTAATACAAGTGGAAAAGTGGTTTCCTGCACCAACACAAGTGCGAAAAGTGATTTTTCAACACTAACACAAGTGCGAAAAGTGGTTTTTCAACACTAACACAAGTGCGAAAAGTGGTTTTTCAACACTAACACAAGTGCGAAAAGTGGTTTTTCAGCACTAACACAAGTGCGAAAAGTGTTTTTTCCACACTAATACAAGTGCAAAAGTGGTTTCCTGCACCAACACAAGTGCGAAAAGTGGTTTTTCAACACTAACACAAGTGTGAAAAGTGGTTTTTCAACACTAACAAAAGTGCGAAAAGTGGTTTTTTCCACACTAATACAAGTGCAAAAGTGGTTTCCTGCACCAACACAAGTGTGAAAAGTGGTTTTACAACACTAACACAAGTGCGAAAAGTGGCTTTTCAACACTAACACAAGTGCAAAAAGTGTTTTTTCCACACTAATACAAGTGCAAAAGTGGTTTCCTGCACCAGTACAAGTGCAAAAAGTGGTTTTTCAACACTAACACAAGTGCGAAAAGTGTTTTTTCCACACTAATACAAGTGCAAAAGTGGTTTCCTGCACCAACACAAGTGCGAAAAGTGGTTTTTCAACACTAACACAAGTGCGATAAGTGGTTTTTGAACACTAACACAAGTGCGAAAAGTGGTTTTTCAACACTAACACAAGTGCGAAAAGTGGTTTTTCCACACTAATACAAGTGCAAAAGTGGTTTCCTGCACCAACACAAGTGCGAAAAGTGGTTTTTCAACACTAACACAAGTTCGAAAAGTGGTTTTTCAACACTATCACAAGTGCAAAAAGTGTTTTTTCCACACTAATACAAGTGGAAAAGTGGTTTCCTGCACCAACACAAGTGCGAAAAGTGATTTTTCAACACTAACACAAGTGCGAAAAGTGGTTTTTCAACACTAACACAAGTGCGAAAAGTGGTTTTTCAACACTAACACAAGTGCGAAAAGTGTTTTTTCCACACTAATACAAGTGCAAAAGTGGTTTCCTGCACCAACACAAGTGCGAAAAGTGGTTTTTCAACACTAACACAAGTGTGAAAAGTGGTTTTTCAACACTAACAAAAGTGCGAAAAGTGGTTTTTCCACACTAATACAAGTGCAAAAGTGGTTTCCTGCACCAACACAAGTGCGAAAAGTGGTTTTTCCACACTAATACAAGTGCAAAAGTGGTTTCCTGCACCAACACAAGTGCGAAAAGTGGTTTTTCAACACTAACACAAGTGCGAAAAGTGGTTTTTCAACACTATCATAAGTGCAAAAAGTGTTTTTTCCACACTAATACAAGTGCAAAAGTGATTTCCTGCACCAACACAAGTGCGAAAAGTGATTTTTCAACACTATCACAAGTGCAAAAAGTGTTTTTTCCACACTAATACAAGTGGAAAAGTGGTTTCCTGCACCAACACAAGTGCGAAAAGTGATTTTTCAACACTAACACAAGTGCGAAAAGTGGTTTTTCAACACTAACACAAGTGCGAAAAGTGGTTTTTCAACACTAACACAAGTGCGAAAAGTGGTTTTTCAGCACTAACACAAGTGCGAAAAGTGTTTTTTCCACACTAATACAAGTGCAAAAGTGGTTTCCTGCACCAACACAAGTGCGAAAAGTGGTTTTTCAACACTAACACAAGTTCGAAAAGTGGTTTTTCAACACTATCACAAGTGCAAAAAGTGTTTTTTCCACACTAATACAAGTGGAAAAGTGGTTTCCTGCACCAACACAAGTGCGAAAAGTGATTTTTCAACACTAACACAAGTGCGAAAAGTGGTTTTTCAACACTAACACAAGTGCGAAAAGTGGTTTTTCAGCACTAACACAAGTGCGAAAAGTGGTTTTTCCACACTAATACAAGTGCAAAAGTGGTTTCCTGCACCAACACAAGTGCGAAAAGTGGTTTTTCAACACTAACACAAGTTCGAAAAGTGGTTTTTCAACACTATCACAAGTGCAAAAAGTGTTTTTTCCACACTAATACAAGTGGAAAAGTGGTTTCCTGCACCAACACAAGTGCGAAAAGTGATTTTTCAACACTAACACAAGTGCGAAAAGTGGTTTTTCAACACTAACACAAGTGCGAAAAGTGGTTTTTCAGCACTAACACAAGTGCGAAAAGTGTTTTTTCCACACTAATACAAGTGCAAAAGTGGTTTCCTGCACCAACACAAGTGCGAAAAGTGGTTTTTCAACACTAACACAAGTGTGAAAAGTGGTTTTTCAACACTAACAAAAGTGCGAAAAGTGGTTTTTCCACACTAATACAAGTGCAAAAGTGGTTTCCTGCACCAACACAAGTGCGAAAAGTGGTTTTTCCACACTAATACAAGTGCAAAAGTGGTTTCCTGCACCAACACAAGTGCGAAAAGTGGTTTTTCAACACTAACACAAGTGCGAAAAGTGGTTTTTCAACACTATCATAAGTGCAAAAAGTGTTTTTTCCACACTAATACAAGTGCAAAAGTGATTTCCTGCACCAACACAAGTGCGAAAAGTGATTTTTCAACACTATCACAAGTGCAAAAAGTGTTTTTTCCACACTAATACAAGTGGAAAAGTGGTTTCCTGCACCAACACAAGTGCGAAAAGTGATTTTTCAACACTAACACAAGTGCGAAAAGTGGTTTTTCAACACTAACACAAGTGCGAAAAGTGGTTTTTCCACACTAATACAAGTGCAAAAGTGGTTTCCTGCACCAACACAAGTGCGAAAAGTGGTTTTTCAACACTAACACAAGTTCGAAAAGTGGTTTTTCAACACTATCACAAGTGCAAAAAGTGTTTTTTCCACACTAATACAAGTGGAAAAGTGGTTTCCTGCACCAACACAAGTGCGAAAAGTGATTTTTCAACACTAACACAAGTGCGAAAAGTGGTTTTTCAACACTAACACAAGTGCGAAAAGTGGTTTTTCAACACTAACACAAGTGCGAAAAGTGTTTTTTCCACACTAATACAAGTGCAAAAGTGGTTTCCTGCACCAACACAAGTGCGAAAAGTGGTTTTTCAACACTAACACAAGTGTGAAAAGTGGTTTTTCAACACTAACAAAAGTGCGAAAAGTGGTTTTTCCACACTAATACAAGTGCAAAAGTGGTTTCCTGCACCAACACAAGTGCGAAAAGTGGTTTTTCCACACTAATACAAGTGCAAAAGTGGTTTCCTGCACCAACACAAGTGCGAAAAGTGGTTTTTCAACACTAACACAAGTGCGAAAAGTGGTTTTTCAACACTATCATAAGTGCAAAAAGTGTTTTTTCCACACTAATACAAGTGCAAAAGTGATTTCCTGCACCAACACAAGTGCGAAAAGTGATTTTTCAACACTATCACAAGTGCAAAAAGTGTTTTTTCCACACTAATACAAGTGGAAAAGTGGTTTCCTGCACCAACACAAGTGCGAAAAGTGATTTTTCAACACTAACACAAGTGCGAAAAGTGGTTTTTCAACACTAACACAAGTGCGAAAAGTGGTTTTTCAACACTAACACAAGTGCGAAAAGTGGTTTTTCAGCACTAACACAAGTGCGAAAAGTGTTTTTTCCACACTAATACAAGTGCAAAAGTGGTTTCCTGCACCAACACAAGTGCGAAAAGTGGTTTTTCAACACTAACACAAGTTCGAAAAGTGGTTTTTCAACACTATCACAAGTGCAAAAAGTGTTTTTTCCACACTAATACAAGTGGAAAAGTGGTTTCCTGCACCAACACAAGTGCGAAAAGTGATTTTTCAACACTAACACAAGTGCGAAAAGTGGTTTTTCAACACTAACACAAGTGCGAAAAGTGGTTTTTCAGCACTAACACAAGTGCGAAAAGTGGTTTTTCCACACTAATACAAGTGCAAAAGTGGTTTCCTGCACCAACACAAGTGCGAAAAGTGGTTTTTCAACACTAACACAAGTTCGAAAAGTGGTTTTTCAACACTATCACAAGTGCAAAAAGTGTTTTTTCCACACTAATACAAGTGGAAAAGTGGTTTCCTGCACCAACACAAGTGCGAAAAGTGATTTTTCAACACTAACACAAGTGCGAAAAGTGGTTTTTCAACACTAACACAAGTGCGAAAAGTGGTTTTTCAGCACTAACACAAGTGCGAAAAGTGTTTTTTCCACACTAATACAAGTGCAAAAGTGGTTTCCTGCACCAACACAAGTGCGAAAAGTGGTTTTTCAACACTAACACAAGTGTGAAAAGTGGTTTTTCAACACTAACAAAAGTGCGAAAAGTGGTTTTTCCACACTAATACAAGTGCAAAAGTGGTTTCCTGCACCAACACAAGTGCGAAAAGTGGTTTTTCCACACTAATACAAGTGCAAAAGTGGTTTCCTGCACCAACACAAGTGCGAAAAGTGGTTTTTCAACACTAACACAAGTGCGAAAAGTGGTTTTTCAACACTATCATAAGTGCAAAAAGTGTTTTTTCCACACTAATACAAGTGCAAAAGTGATTTCCTGCACCAACACAAGTGCGAAAAGTGATTTTTCAACACTATCACAAGTGCAAAAAGTGTTTTTTCCACACTAATACAAGTGGAAAAGTGGTTTCCTGCACCAACACAAGTGCGAAAAGTGATTTTTCAACACTAACACAAGTGCGAAAAGTGGTTTTTCAACACTAACACAAGTGCGAAAAGTGGTTTTTCAACACTAACACAAGTGCGAAAAGTGGTTTTTCAGCACTAACACAAGTGCGAAAAGTGTTTTTTCCACACTAATACAAGTGCAAAAGTGGTTTCCTGCACCAACACAAGTGCGAAAAGTGGTTTTTCAACACTAACACAAGTGTGAAAAGTGGTTTTTCAACACTAACAAAAGTGCGAAAAGTGGTTTTTCCACACTAATACAAGTGCAAAAGTGGTTTCCTGCACCAACACAAGTGTGAAAAGTGGTTTTACAACACTAACACAAGTGCGAAAAGTGGCTTTTCAACACTAACACAAGTGCAAAAAGTGTTTTTTCCACACTAATACAAGTGCAAAAGTGGTTTCCTGCACCAGTACAAGTGCAAAAAGTGGTTTTTCAACACTAACACAAGTGCGAAAAGTGTTTTTTCCACACTAATACAAGTGCAAAAGTGGTTTCCTGCACCAACACAAGTGCGAAAAGTGGTTTTTCAACACTAACACAAGTGCGATAAGTGGTTTTTGAACACTAACACAAGTGCGAAAAGTGGTTTTTCAACACTAACACAAGTGCGAAAAGTGGTTTTTCCACACTAATACAAGTGCAAAAGTGGTTTCCTGCACCAACACAAGTGCGAAAAGTGGTTTTTCAACACTAACACAAGTTCGAAAAGTGGTTTTTCAACACTATCACAAGTGCAAAAAGTGTTTTTTCCACACTAATACAAGTGGAAAAGTGGTTTCCTGCACCAACACAAGTGCGAAAAGTGATTTTTCAACACTAACACAAGTGCGAAAAGTGGTTTTTCAACACTAACACAAGTGCGAAAAGTGGTTTTTCAACACTAACACAAGTGCGAAAAGTGGTTTTTCAGCACTAACACAAGTGCGAAAAGTGTTTTTTCCACACTAATACAAGTGCAAAAGTGGTTTCCTGCACCAACACAAGTGCGAAAAGTGGTTTTTCAACACTAACACAAGTGTGAAAAGTGGTTTTTCAACACTAACAAAAGTGCGAAAAGTGGTTTTTTCCACACTAATACAAGTGCAAAAGTGGTTTCCTGCACCAACACAAGTGTGAAAAGTGGTTTTACAACACTAACACAAGTGCGAAAAGTGGCTTTTCAACACTAACACAAGTGCAAAAAGTGTTTTTTCCACACTAATACAAGTGCAAAAGTGGTTTCCTGCACCAGTACAAGTGCAAAAAGTGGTTTTTCAACACTAACACAAGTGCGAAAAGTGTTTTTTCCACACTAATACAAGTGCAAAAGTGGTTTCCTGCACCAACACAAGTGCGAAAAGTGGTTTTTCAACACTAACACAAGTGCGATAAGTGGTTTTTGAACACTAACACAAGTGCGAAAAGTGGTTTTTCAACACTAACACAAGTGCGAAAAGTGGTTTTTCCACACTAATACAAGTGCAAAAGTGGTTTCCTGCACCAACACAAGTGCGAAAAGTGGTTTTTCAACACTAACACAAGTTCGAAAAGTGGTTTTTCAACACTATCACAAGTGCAAAAAGTGTTTTTTCCACACTAATACAAGTGGAAAAGTGGTTTCCTGCACCAACACAAGTGCGAAAAGTGATTTTTCAACACTAACACAAGTGCGAAAAGTGGTTTTTCAACACTAACACAAGTGCGAAAAGTGGTTTTTCAACACTAACACAAGTGCGAAAAGTGTTTTTTCCACACTAATACAAGTGCAAAAGTGGTTTCCTGCACCAACACAAGTGCGAAAAGTGGTTTTTCAACACTAACACAAGTGTGAAAAGTGGTTTTTCAACACTAACAAAAGTGCGAAAAGTGGTTTTTCCACACTAATACAAGTGCAAAAGTGGTTTCCTGCACCAACACAAGTGCGAAAAGTGGTTTTTCCACACTAATACAAGTGCAAAAGTGGTTTCCTGCACCAACACAAGTGCGAAAAGTGGTTTTTCAACACTAACACAAGTGCGAAAAGTGGTTTTTCAACACTATCATAAGTGCAAAAAGTGTTTTTTCCACACTAATACAAGTGCAAAAGTGATTTCCTGCACCAACACAAGTGCGAAAAGTGATTTTTCAACACTATCACAAGTGCAAAAAGTGTTTTTTCCACACTAATACAAGTGGAAAAGTGGTTTCCTGCACCAACACAAGTGCGAAAAGTGATTTTTCAACACTAACACAAGTGCGAAAAGTGGTTTTTCAACACTAACACAAGTGCGAAAAGTGGTTTTTCAACACTAACACAAGTGCGAAAAGTGGTTTTTCAGCACTAACACAAGTGCGAAAAGTGTTTTTTCCACACTAATACAAGTGCAAAAGTGGTTTCCTGCACCAACACAAGTGCGAAAAGTGGTTTTTCAACACTAACACAAGTTCGAAAAGTGGTTTTTCAACACTATCACAAGTGCAAAAAGTGTTTTTTCCACACTAATACAAGTGGAAAAGTGGTTTCCTGCACCAACACAAGTGCGAAAAGTGATTTTTCAACACTAACACAAGTGCGAAAAGTGGTTTTTCAACACTAACACAAGTGCGAAAAGTGGTTTTTCAGCACTAACACAAGTGCGAAAAGTGGTTTTTCCACACTAATACAAGTGCAAAAGTGGTTTCCTGCACCAACACAAGTGCGAAAAGTGGTTTTTCAACACTAACACAAGTTCGAAAAGTGGTTTTTCAACACTATCACAAGTGCAAAAAGTGTTTTTTCCACACTAATACAAGTGGAAAAGTGGTTTCCTGCACCAACACAAGTGCGAAAAGTGATTTTTCAACACTAACACAAGTGCGAAAAGTGGTTTTTCAACACTAACACAAGTGCGAAAAGTGGTTTTTCAGCACTAACACAAGTGCGAAAAGTGTTTTTTCCACACTAATACAAGTGCAAAAGTGGTTTCCTGCACCAACACAAGTGCGAAAAGTGGTTTTTCAACACTAACACAAGTGTGAAAAGTGGTTTTTCAACACTAACAAAAGTGCGAAAAGTGGTTTTTCCACACTAATACAAGTGCAAAAGTGGTTTCCTGCACCAACACAAGTGCGAAAAGTGGTTTTTCCACACTAATACAAGTGCAAAAGTGGTTTCCTGCACCAACACAAGTGCGAAAAGTGGTTTTTCAACACTAACACAAGTGCGAAAAGTGGTTTTTCAACACTATCATAAGTGCAAAAAGTGTTTTTTCCACACTAATACAAGTGCAAAAGTGATTTCCTGCACCAACACAAGTGCGAAAAGTGATTTTTCAACACTATCACAAGTGCAAAAAGTGTTTTTTCCACACTAATACAAGTGGAAAAGTGGTTTCCTGCACCAACACAAGTGCGAAAAGTGATTTTTCAACACTAACACAAGTGCGAAAAGTGGTTTTTCAACACTAACACAAGTGCGAAAAGTGGTTTTTCCACACTAATACAAGTGCAAAAGTGGTTTCCTGCACCAACACAAGTGCGAAAAGTGGTTTTTCAACACTAACACAAGTTCGAAAAGTGGTTTTTCAACACTATCACAAGTGCAAAAAGTGTTTTTTCCACACTAATACAAGTGGAAAAGTGGTTTCCTGCACCAACACAAGTGCGAAAAGTGATTTTTCAACACTAACACAAGTGCGAAAAGTGGTTTTTCAACACTAACACAAGTGCGAAAAGTGGTTTTTCAACACTAACACAAGTGCGAAAAGTGTTTTTTCCACACTAATACAAGTGCAAAAGTGGTTTCCTGCACCAACACAAGTGCGAAAAGTGGTTTTTCAACACTAACACAAGTGTGAAAAGTGGTTTTTCAACACTAACAAAAGTGCGAAAAGTGGTTTTTCCACACTAATACAAGTGCAAAAGTGGTTTCCTGCACCAACACAAGTGCGAAAAGTGGTTTTTCCACACTAATACAAGTGCAAAAGTGGTTTCCTGCACCAACACAAGTGCGAAAAGTGGTTTTTCAACACTAACACAAGTGCGAAAAGTGGTTTTTCAACACTATCATAAGTGCAAAAAGTGTTTTTTCCACACTAATACAAGTGCAAAAGTGATTTCCTGCACCAACACAAGTGCGAAAAGTGATTTTTCAACACTATCACAAGTGCAAAAAGTGTTTTTTCCACACTAATACAAGTGGAAAAGTGGTTTCCTGCACCAACACAAGTGCGAAAAGTGATTTTTCAACACTAACACAAGTGCGAAAAGTGGTTTTTCAACACTAACACAAGTGCGAAAAGTGGTTTTTCAACACTAACACAAGTGCGAAAAGTGGTTTTTCAGCACTAACACAAGTGCGAAAAGTGTTTTTTCCACACTAATACAAGTGCAAAAGTGGTTTCCTGCACCAACACAAGTGCGAAAAGTGGTTTTTCAACACTAACACAAGTTCGAAAAGTGGTTTTTCAACACTATCACAAGTGCAAAAAGTGTTTTTTCCACACTAATACAAGTGGAAAAGTGGTTTCCTGCACCAACACAAGTGCGAAAAGTGATTTTTCAACACTAACACAAGTGCGAAAAGTGGTTTTTCAACACTAACACAAGTGCGAAAAGTGGTTTTTCAGCACTAACACAAGTGCGAAAAGTGGTTTTTCCACACTAATACAAGTGCAAAAGTGGTTTCCTGCACCAACACAAGTGCGAAAAGTGGTTTTTCAACACTAACACAAGTTCGAAAAGTGGTTTTTCAACACTATCACAAGTGCAAAAAGTGTTTTTTCCACACTAATACAAGTGGAAAAGTGGTTTCCTGCACCAACACAAGTGCGAAAAGTGATTTTTCAACACTAACACAAGTGCGAAAAGTGGTTTTTCAACACTAACACAAGTGCGAAAAGTGGTTTTTCAGCACTAACACAAGTGCGAAAAGTGTTTTTTCCACACTAATACAAGTGCAAAAGTGGTTTCCTGCACCAACACAAGTGCGAAAAGTGGTTTTTCAACACTAACACAAGTGTGAAAAGTGGTTTTTCAACACTAACAAAAGTGCGAAAAGTGGTTTTTCCACACTAATACAAGTGCAAAAGTGGTTTCCTGCACCAACACAAGTGCGAAAAGTGGTTTTTCCACACTAATACAAGTGCAAAAGTGGTTTCCTGCACCAACACAAGTGCGAAAAGTGGTTTTTCAACACTAACACAAGTGCGAAAAGTGGTTTTTCAACACTATCATAAGTGCAAAAAGTGTTTTTTCCACACTAATACAAGTGCAAAAGTGATTTCCTGCACCAACACAAGTGCGAAAAGTGATTTTTCAACACTATCACAAGTGCAAAAAGTGTTTTTTCCACACTAATACAAGTGGAAAAGTGGTTTCCTGCACCAACACAAGTGCGAAAAGTGATTTTTCAACACTAACACAAGTGCGAAAAGTGGTTTTTCAACACTAACACAAGTGCGAAAAGTGGTTTTTCAACACTAACACAAGTGCGAAAAGTGGTTTTTCAGCACTAACACAAGTGCGAAAAGTGTTTTTTCCACACTAATACAAGTGCAAAAGTGGTTTCCTGCACCAACACAAGTGCGAAAAGTGGTTTTTCAACACTAACACAAGTGTGAAAAGTGGTTTTTCAACACTAACAAAAGTGCGAAAAGTGGTTTTTCCACACTAATACAAGTGCAAAAGTGGTTTCCTGCACCAACACAAGTGTGAAAAGTGGTTTTACAACACTAACACAAGTGCGAAAAGTGGCTTTTCAACACTAACACAAGTGCAAAAAGTGTTTTTTCCACACTAATACAAGTGCAAAAGTGGTTTCCTGCACCAGTACAAGTGCAAAAAGTGGTTTTTCAACACTAACACAAGTGCGAAAAGTGTTTTTTCCACACTAATACAAGTGCAAAAGTGGTTTCCTGCACCAACACAAGTGCGAAAAGTGGTTTTTCAACACTAACACAAGTGCGATAAGTGGTTTTTGAACACTAACACAAGTGCGAAAAGTGGTTTTTCAACACTAACACAAGTGCGAAAAGTGGTTTTTCCA